>NC_038255.2:35253676-35420887 GCF_000004515.6 Glycine max | reverse complement strand
TGCATTGGCTGACAAAGAAGACATCATATGTGCAACTCTCAAAGATATATTGTGGTTTACTTTCTATTTTGGATAAAACATAGTTTAGAACAATATTTCATAAAGCATAATACAAAAAAATCTATTTTAAGGAGAGAGAAAAACATAGTTCGAAATAGTATTTAAAACAAATGTTGCATAAAGCATAACACATAAAAGATTTTTTGTGAAAAAATAGTTAGTCAACCTTTCATGTGCACATTTGTGAAGCCATAATGTAGTTTCTTTTTTGCTCCAATTGGACCTCACCACTCTATGAGTGTATGCACTCAAGTCCACTCGTGTTTCACTTTTTGAAGGCTTTTTGTATATGCTCTCTTGTCTTTTTTCACTAAAACTCCTCTTTAGTTCTTAAGAAGTACTCTCGTTCAACTAATCAAGAATTTGTATCCAAGTGAAAGATGAAACAAATCATAACTCAACTCAACAGTCCAAAGAATAAGGAAAACTAATGAATTTTTAAAATCCAAGCAATAAAAGGATAAAAGAAATGAAATAAAAATCAAGATAGAATGTCAAAAAAAGACAAGACAAAACACAAGAGTAAGGACAATGCAAAATAAGATCATTTTTTAGATTATGATTTAGCTGTCACAACTTGTCTTTTATCTTCATATAGTTGTACCATAGATATACCCTTAATGGAAGACATTTCCACACTATATCACTTTCAAAACACTTTCGGGGTAAATCTCTATACATTGGTTGTTTATAAAAAAAATGTTGGGAGAGGTGATTATGCTTTTGGTATGACTTTTAATCTGTGAATTCAATTCAGTTATTGAACTTATGTAAGCTTTTAGTTTCATATTGTCAAGCACTTATGTCAATAAATGTAAACTTGATGTTTCTAGTAATAGAATTGATTTATCTCTTTAGTTCAGTATTTGAAATCATCCTGTGCATCAGGGTTACTACTGTTTAATTTTTTAAAAAAGTGTTTTTTAGTTATTATTGTTAATCAAAGCAATAGCAAGGAAGTTTGATGTCATTAAAGAAATTAATGGTACGAGACAAACATTAAAACATGTTGTTAGGATAACTGATTTGTGGCCTATTCAGGCCCAAAATACAAGGAGTCTCAAAATGATTACCTTAGATCCCAAGGTATGTCTCTCATTAATGAAACAATTTTTAATTTTTATTCAAACCTAGATTGTAATGTGTTAATACATGGGGACAAGATACATGTAGTTGTGAAAAAGGGGAACATTTGAGTTTTAGGAGTCCAAGTTTAAGGAAGGGAGTACTTATATAATGAACAATTTTGAGGTAGTAGCGAATCTGGGGCAATACAAAGTTTACTCATTGTTTCCACTAAGAATATTATGTAGATTTTTCATGATCATAGGAACCTATGTTGCATCCATATCAAGTTCAATGTATGGGCCAAAAGTTATGATCAATGAAGTAATGTCAGATATCGAAAACTTTAGAAAGAGGTAAATAAGTTAATTACTACATATTGTTTGTGGTTTCAAATTCCAATTGTTTGTATGATATTTAATTTAACCAACTTATTATTCTGAGTAGCTTTGCTTCACTTCAAAAAAGTGATGGAGAATAAACTCAAAGCCAACATCGGACCCAATTGACACAATCATGCTCATAATATTCAGTTCAAGACAAATTCCTATTTAAAGCATTTGTCAAAAATATTTGTGAGCTCAATCGACTTTAAAAAGTGTTATTGTTTATAACAATTATCTGATTAATTTCCATTTATTAATCTCAGATTGCATGTTAAAATTTTCCTTTGAGTATATTTTTTGAAATAGGACACATCTATTGTCATTGTTGGCACCACAAGAAAATTTATAATGGGAAAAGAGGATTGATATTATCCACCATGCAACAATTGTCACTAAAAAATTAAGGAAACATCAGCTTTCACATGTGAATGTGAGACATACAATGACAGTCTCATTTGAAGGTGTTTACAACCCTATTTGATTCTTTAATAGATAACCATTGTTAGGCATAATGCCTATTATTTTTATTCTAACTTTTTAGTGCACTATCCATAGGTATAAGCTTGAGATTAAGGTGTTTTATGGTAAACATCATGCAAAAGTTATGTTTTGGGATTCTAATTGTACCCGCCTAATTAGACTATTAACTGTTGACCTCAAGAAATTGATGATTGAAGTATGTTGTTATAGATTTACCAATCACTTTTATTAGCTTTCATTACTTAGTTGTATTTTGTACTCTTGATTGGCTACGATTTGCTTGGAAATTGTTATAGGTTGGTGAAGATGACCTAAGACTATATCCAAAACACCTAGATAACATGATTGGTTGTACTTCAACCTTTAGGGTAAAGTATAGCATCAAGTTCAACAATTTTCCTATATCAAGGATGGTTGATGATCTAGAACTTATAAATTTAATTAAAGAACAACTTGATTCTGATTAGGTAATCCTATATTCAACTATACAACTTGGGACAAGTTATTATTTTTTTTACTAACATGTGTCTTTTATCAGAATACATCCCAAGCAAATAAGGAAATCTATGAAATCGGTGAAACAACTTAGGGCCTGTTCGGATACACTATTGTAAAAGATCTTATAGACAAAGAACTTATTCAAGAAGCTCTTATCTAAAAAGTTACTTTTACATAAGTTAATTTGATGTTTGGATGATAAACTCTTAAGTGCTTATTTAAATTAATATGGTGTTTGGATGAAATTGTAGAAGGTCTTTTGTATAATTAAAATTACCAAAAAGGATATTATATGCTTTGACATTATTAAAACTAATAATTAAATACTTAAACATTATTATATAATTATTAAATGCCTCAAATAATTAAATATTATTAAAAATAATAAAAATTCTTTTTTTCTTCTATTTCATTTATAAAAATATTTTAACTTTATCATTATATTTAAAATATTGTTATATATTTTCTGTAAATTTTGATTAAAAAATAATTATTTTCATAAAAATAAAATAAATGTATCTCATAAAAATATAATTATACGTCTTTCTACATAATTACTTTTCATATTTAAAATCTAATTAATTTATTGTTTTAGTAATGTTGTCACATACATTCTAGTTTATAATTTAATTATTATCTATGTAATTATAATTTATAACCAAATATAAAATATCATTAACCTGGTAATAATACGATCAATAATGTTTTTCAATATAAAATTGTTCAAATGTATCCATACCATAAACATGCAACCTTGTAGTATTAAAAAATAAAGAAATTAAATACGTGTTGAAAACATATTCTTCAGAAATTCTCTAAATTGTTCCATTTGTAGAGTACTTTGAGCATCCGGTTCTTCCTATGTTGTAGTACTAGGACCAACTTCACTTTCATCCTCATCACTATCTATATATTCATTATCTTCATCTAGCGAATCAAATTCTCCATCACTCTTGTCATTTCTTTGAATGAAGTTATGTATAGCCATGCAAGCAACAATGATTTGGTTTTGTGTCTTCAAAGCAAAAGGTGACATATTATCCAATATCTTCCATCTTGCTTTACATAAACCAAATGCACGTTCAATTGTACTTCAAAGACTGGAATGATAATAATTAAAAACTTCAACTTTCCCCCTGATTCTAGGCCCAATTCTAAATTGCGGGAGATGATACCTAGTTTTCTTGTACGGTCCTAGAAAACCCATAAAAGTAGGGTAACCAAAATCAACAAGATAATATTTACCTAAAGAATAAAACAATAGAGCATGTTAGAACACAAAATTATAATGATACATATATTTATAATACATAAATTTTAAGTACCTTGAGGAGGATGTGGAAAATGCAATGCAGGCTTACGTAAAGCCTCCATAAATATCTTAGTATCATGTGCAGAACCTTCCCAACCTGCCCAAACAAAAGTGAAACATATGCTAAAGTCACAAACAACCATGACATTAGTGGTAGTGTAGCCTTTCCGACCAATATAGACTCCTTGTAGATGAGAGGGAACACAAACTCGTATATGAGTACCATCTATTGCACCAATACAATCTCTAAAGTAAGGGCGATATCTGGCATCTTTTAGAATCTCATCAGGAGTATCCCTAAATGATGGATCAACAGGCTTAATTATATCCTTTGCAAACATACACACAGCTTCTAAGACATTATGGAAATGTCTAGATATTGTTTCACCTGAATGTTGAAATCTTTCCTCACAATTACGAACAAAACCTGGTTGACTCAACATGTATAAAAACAAGCCAACTTGCTCATAAATGATGACATTTCGAGTTTTCTTTAAGTTGTACTTGGTTTCCAAGATATCACATAATTCAAGAAAGACAAGTTTCTTCATTCTAAACATCTGATAACAACGTATTGGATGACCATTTAGAATTTCAGATACCCAACGATGGTCTGTCATGCTTGAATCTCTACATGGATTTTTCACAAATAATTCATGAAGTAATTGGTAACATTAGCTACAGCAAACATCAACACTTTGTTCTTCATAATGTGATCGTCATTGTCAGATGAAGAGTCATTTGATGATAGTGATGAGTCATTTGATGATAATGATGAAGACATCCTGTAGAAGGAAAAAAAATTCATAACACAACTGAAAATAAAAAAATCAAGAGCCAAACCATAACTAATATCCATAACATAACCAAAATTAAAATAAAAGATCCATGACATAACTGAAATTAAAAACTAAGATCCATAACACAACCAAGGTTCATAACCAAGCAAAACTAGCAAGTGTCAATGATATCAGATAGAGGAGAAACTAAGGAACTTGTGCTTAAGTGTCAGACTTGATCCATCCAAGTTGTAGCTCAGGCTCTTCTAAAGCAACAAAGGTGATCCTGTTTGCCCTTTTTTTCATAAGTCTAGTGGCTTTGTAAAATAATTCACTCCCACGCTCAAGTCCTGGTAGATCTTTCAACTTTGCTACACATGCAATAATGCTAGTTGGGTCTTGAGCAGATGCACTAGATTCAAATGTTTGAATAATACAATCTAATTGTGAGGAAAGCTTGGTAGCAACCCCAATTCTTTTGTCACCCTTTCTACCTCTCTTCCTCTGTCCACTTTCCTTTGCCGAAGACATGTTCTGAGTTGTCGTGTTTATCTCAGGCTCATTCACTTCCATGTCAGTGTTATCATCAATGTTATCATTTGTCTCTTCTGTTCTTGTGTTGAATCCTTCATATTGTCTTGAATCCTCAGATGGTGCATATGCTGCAAAACCAGTAGCAATAGTACCCTTAAAAAGGAATTCCATCTCAAGTAAGAATTTGAGGCCTTGCTCTCTAAACTTTGCTACTTCAAGATCCTCCTATAAAATAAAAAATAAGAATTATAATATATATTTGGCATGGAAGTGAAGAGATAAAAATCAATCTCATTATAATATATAGAAGTGCCTTCAAATATTACTCATGTTACATTTAGTCCTACATCATAGATTCTCGTCATGCATTTCTAAGGTACACAACAAGGACAAAGGAATCTATGTTTGTGGGGTGTGGCCAAAAAATAAAGATAACAGCAACAGCAGTTGAAGAATATTACTGAAAACAAGAAAGAATAACCATTGTGTTTGTAAAGATCATATTTGTTTAAGGGGTAATTACATCAATGAAATACATACTCCTTGGTATGATAATTTTTATTATTTTAGTTCATAAACAACTAGTCTTATTTGGTATCATAATTTTTATTATTTTAGTTCTTTTCTTCAAACATTTCAAGCATGAAATTTACAAGAGCATACATTTGTGCGTGATCTTTTCTTCAAACAGATTTAATTTGGAAAACGGCATATTCCCGTGGCCCTGGCCTGGGTGAGGGGATTTGAATCCCACAATAGGGACCATTGGAAGAATTGTCTCACATTTAATTTAATATTCTTAAAAAATAAAATCCAGAAATCAGGCAACAAATTATGGAATCAAGTTTAAAATATTTTATCTCCCTAGAGTAGTCCAGTACCTCTCAACTCCATAATCCATAATTCCAAATATACCGAGAGTAAGAAGATTCGTCATCTGGGATAGATTCTCCCTAAAGAAAAAAGCTATAAACTTTTAACTTTTGCAGGTTCAAAACTCTGCGTAGTCCCCACAAACCTCAAAACTTTACATTAAAAAAATCTCTCTAGTCAAATTAATCTACCACCTGGAAGGATAATCATGCACATCTTATGGGTACCACAAAGTTTATAATAGCACACACAAGACACAACTTCTCACAAAAATTGAGCTCACCATAGTGCGTTGTCATTTTGAGTACTTCAGAAGTAATTTTACGTGGAATGCATAAGCAAATCATCTCAATTAAAAAGTCACTATCACATCCTTAATTCTACTAACTCACTTTAATATTTTGTTGGAACATACACTTTAATAATACTATTACTACTAGTATTAGTTAAATTTCAGTACATTCTAATAAAAAAGTCTCGTTAACTACTAATAAATAGTCTAGTCCAGTCTTAAAAGAAAAGGTTAACGGCAGTCTTAATCCCATGATAATTATCTTATGACATGAGCATATAAGAATTATAGGTATACACACAAGATCGATAAAGTTAAACTTTTTTTAAAAATACATGACAATACAATAGAAATTACGGTAAAAAAAAAAAAACTAAACTTGCTAATCTCCTAGGGTCACCGACCCTATCGTGGAGGTTGAAATAAAATGTATGATGTTATATATAGACTTATAGGTTTGAAGTTGTGTTGCCTTCATTGTAAGAAAAATGATAAATAGTGAAATTCAAAGCTTGAGAACCCTAAACCCAAAACAGATTACAAATTTGATGACAAACCACATCCTACAAAACCAGATTATTATGCAGTGCCCAAATCAAAAGGAAACGATGAACTACATCTGCTTCCCACAATCATTGGTGTCCAAGGAGTTGTTTTATGTAAAACATATTCTGTAAGAAATGGAATACATACTGGCACATCCAAGCCAGAGATTTAGGCTTCTATTTATGTTTAATAACACAAATATTCATAATGGCAAGTGACCATAAGTTATGACAGGATAACTCTTGAGTTGTTGTACATATCATGTGGAACATGACAAACTAATTAGCACTTTAAGGCTTTATGTTTATAATGACCATAATCCTAATTATGCATGCCTTAAATTAAGGTATGAGTGCTTCCTCACTCATTAGATGGTTTTGGTGACATGACAGATGCATCATTAATCTCATTGGTGAAAGGTAAGAATTCTAAATCAATGAATAAAGAGCCTAGATCTTTGAAGGAAGAAAATAGAAGTATTTTAATAGATAGCTTGAAAACATCGCAAGGTAGCAGTGTCCGTACACATGAAGAGCATGCAGTTTTTTAGGACCAAATAAACTCAAGGGACCATCACATTGAGAAGCCAACAGCTAGTGATGTACACAAATGTGCTGGTGAGTTAGAAATTGGTAGAAGGTGCTTCCTGGACAAGGTAGACATGAATGAAGATGAGGAGACATATAGGCATTCTGATGTTGTAAATAAAGCTAACTCAGAATTTTTAATATAAATGTTTGATTAAGAAAATGATGCAACATTTACTATCTCAATTCAGAAAGAACAGTACTAGACCCATATGAATTTCAATGTCACTCCAGAAACCCTAACATCTCTGTTGTGACAAGAACGAAGCAAAATAAGGTTCCCTTAAAAAATATACTAAATTTTCAGTAAAAAACACTTCAAAAGGACAAACCTCACCTCCTTCACATGCCCTTCCACTATTCAAGTCTAAAGCACATTATTCTTGTCCAAATTTCTATTTTAAGTACCTATAGCATATGACCCCAATAATGCTTCAACACATGTCTGCACAATTGCCTCTTGAACTAATAATAATATGGGGTGTAGATGATCTATTCCAGAATCCTAACACTGTCTACAACATCTTATTCTATTTCTCACGTACATCTTTTTTCTACTTCAACTCTAATAAAACTCCATCATCATCATCATAGAAACTCCATCCAGTAATTATGAAGACCATGTCATGAACCAAAACTCAAATTTGGATTTAAAAAGATAATGTCATAAACATCAAACCCGACAAAAAGCATGGGCTTCCTTTCACTTCATAGCAACTCCCATGAAATCAAATTAGATTTTAGACACTAGAAAAAACTAATAACCACAAAACAATGATCACGTTGTGACCAAAAAATAAATCAACAATCTCATTACTCTAAAGTCCAAAATTACTTACCTTAATCACCAAAATTTCCAAAAATACCCAGCACGAGTACAACAAACCAAATCATTGCTTAAATTCTAAGATACTAATATATTTCTGCGAATTAGATATTCAAACCATTCCAAGGCTTAAAAAAAAAAAGAACAAGGCAGTAACATCTTTTCACTTCAGTCATCTGTGAAAGCAAAAATAATAGAGTTGGAAAATTGTTTTTCTGCCTACTTTCTATTTACATGTTGGAACAAAAAAAAATCCTAATAGGTTTCAAATCATGACGAATGACTATATATATTTACACCTTTGGGCAGATTTTGACAGAGAAGTGACTTGCACTTTTGGAATTTCTTTGAAGAATGATGACAATTGTTTCGTCCCTATGCCATTAAATAACTTTGGATCTTCCAAAGGTCCCATACAGTCAAGTAAGGAAACCATACAAAATGTCAAAAAAATAAAAAATGGCATGCACATATTGCCTCATGATGCAAATGAGATGAAAATGATGGTATTCACAAACATTTGTCTAGCCATTACTTCAGACGTTATGAAAACTGCTAGCACAAAAGTGAAAGGAGGAACATATGATTTGTAGTAACAGGAACAACTCATGTGTTTGCCACTGTGATGAGATTGCAAGTGGCATTAAACAACTGATCATGATAAGAGCTTTGCAGTTGCTGAAGCTACAACATTTTGCAAATCATCTATCCAACATGTATAAAATTGGAAGTGTCCAACAGGTATGGCCACTGCATCAGCATGGTGTATTTCACTTTTTACCCATTAGACCAATCTTTGGTTATATTCTGTACATTTACATGAATCAATAGAAAGAGAACTATTCCTTTATAAATTTACAGATAACAAAACATGCCTTTATGCAATACCAAACGATGCAGATAAACATGCAGCAGACAATAAAAACAGAGTAATAAAAAACATGCCAATACATTTCCATTTCATTAGGTTTTAAAAGAAACATCACTATATCAACACATTCATTTCTTTGCATGTAAACTACCTCAATTGCAACAAGTAACAGAGTAATAACCAACCTAATTATCAACTAAAATTTCAGACGCAAGCTTCTAAAAAATAGTCTGCAACTTCAATTTTTGCCGCAAAGTGAAGAATCACACATAAAAAACAAAAGAGTGGTCTGCACAAAAACTCTATTTTCGTTGAATAATACATACCTGAATTTTGGCTTCCCACCATTCATCACTAGCTGCAATGGTTTTCTTCTCCCCATCCCAGCCAAGACCTGTGTCCTTCCCTATAAGCTTAACCCATAATTGCCATTCCTTTTTCAAAGAATCCCACCTATTTCTGAATTGTTTATATTCATATTTCAAATTTGTTGCCTTATTGAACTTTTCTGCAATATTTGCCCAATCAAGCTTAGTGAAGTGGCTATAAGGTTTATTTTTAGCATTCACCTCTTCTATGCACACTTTCAACATAACTTCAGTATTTTTATTACACCATTCTGCTTTTTTTCTTTTCACAGGAACTTGATTGAGAGACATCTCACAAGCTTAATGAAACAAACAAAAGTATAACCCTAATCCATAACTATTCAAAATTTAATGAGAAGAAAAAGAAATTAATGAAGAATTGGTTAACCCGTGATGCTAACAAAGGAAGAAGAAGAGATGACGAAGGATGATCGAAAGAGATGAGGAAGGAGATCAAAAAGGATAAGGAAGGAGATTGAAGCACGAGAGAGAATTGAGGAAGACACAACACGCACGAGTTGTGAGGGACTGGAGAGAGAAATTTTGAGGGTTTAGAAAATGAGGAGGGCATGCTTTGTCATTTTGAAATTTTTTGAGGATATAATTGTCCAAGCATTGTTTAGGAAATAGATTCCCGAAAAGCAAAATTTCATAAGCTGCAGATTTGAACTTTAGGAAAAGATCTGCTTATAGCTTTCACTTTTCCAAAAGCTAAAAAAAATTAATAACCAAACACTTTTAAAAAATAAAAAAGATCTTTTTCTAATAGATAAGATGATAAAAGATCTTTTGGGCTGCATCCAAACGGGCCCTTAGTTGGCCACTATAAGAACTTTAAACTAAGGGTCGTTTATGGTTTTAATGAGGTTGTCAACATGTTGATGTTCTAATGTTTTCTTTTTTACAACAATCTTTATATGTCACTACTAACCATGACCTTGACCACTCAATCATAAAGAGATTGGGTTCAGAAAGGCAATGTAATGATGAGTTATTGTCTCAAGAAATTGCCTTTACACAATTATCATCCACCAAGATGACTAAACAGATCAAAAGTGAATGAAAATGTTGTCTACTCCTGTAGTTTTTGAATGGCATTAAATATTTCATGCTTGCTATTTTTGTAACTTAAATGAGAGATTCTAAGATCTCCCAAATCCAACTTTAGTGGCAATATTTTGATCATGGAATTTCACATTCTTGGACAAATATTTTCCATATATATGGGTTGCCTTTAAAGTTGATAAAGATTGAGCAATGTCTTATGCAAGTTGTTGTATTTTTAATCTTATGTTTAAAGTTGTTTTGTTGTTCAATATTTAGTCACTAAGTTTTGTTAATGGTAGTAGTTATAAACAACTACTTTATGTTTGAGTATATGTAGTGTGTTTCTTTTTAGTGCTATATACACATTCATATTCAAAGATTGTGGGTTCTCTTACTGAATATATATTATAATTCTCTTACTAAATGTATATTGTAGCTAAGGAAGCCTTATTTTATTCAAATTGAGATGACCCACATTTTTTTAGCAGCATTAAACAGAAAAGACAATAAAGTTAGTAAATATTCAAAAATGTTGTGGTCAAAGAGTAATAATCGAAAAAGCGTGTGTTGATTTAGGGTCAATGTAATTTGATATTTTTTTAGCAAGTGAAGAATTTTCATATATTTGAGTTATTACTTTTATTACAGGTGCACCTATAGGAGGTCTATTGTTGATCAATTCAAACAAGTCATTGATCATGCATAGGTTATCAATTCAAAATGATCACCTCGATCCTCTTTTTGCATGACACCACTAAGCAATCCTATTATCCCCAAAACCAAAACTTTTTATTATGGGAATATCTATAAGATGATTTCAGCAATGTAAAGCCGTTTAATTCATGGTTGGTTATTTGAAGTTCGATTTAGGGTTCTCTTTTTTTATTTTAATAAATTTGAAAGTGTTTGTTGTCTATGTAGGTCTTTGACTAAGGACATCTTTAACTGACAAACCACAATCTTTGGACTTGTTGAATGCTGATAGCCCACATGCAAATCAATTTTGAATTTTGTCCTATAATTTGCTACTTCTGTTTAGATTGAAATGTAACCTCATGCTTTGTGTTCTACTTTGACAATATTGAAATAATACATGACTAAAAAAGGTCATCCATTACACTCTAAAAACCCGAGGCAAAACTTTCCGATCAATGATTTTGATCTTATTTTTAAATTATATACCCTACTTCAAGTGAGAAAAGGTGACACTCAAACAACTAGGCTTAAAATCCTACAATTTTTGGAAAAGGCAAACAAAATTTTCACAAATCCAAGAAGCTTACTCAAGTTAAGTTGCACTATCACTCTAATTATTATTATTATTATTATTATTATTATTATTATTATTATTGCTGCAACATTTGATTAATTGGTAGTGATGATTTGGATTGATGTGGTAATGTTTATGGACAAGAGGATATTGAATTACTTTATCAATTGCCTATTACAAGAGAGGATGCTAAAAAGTATTAGAAACTGGATAAGAGTTCCATATTAGATTAGAAATAAAACCAATAAACTACTTCAAGCCCAATAAATATTGTATGTGAAGAAAATCATAGTCACTTTAATCACTAGATCCATGTTTACTTGTTTTTTTCCTCCCGTTTCAACAACAAAGTTTAATACAATGATCTTGGCTAAAATTAACACAATGTTGATATTACATATGTGTTCTTCTTATATGAGCGTAAGAGATTTTTTTAAGACAAGTTTTTTTTGTTGTTCTTATATGTCTATATTCTTCTAATTTGTTCTTAAATTTCAATCATTTAGAAGAGGTTATAGATCAAATTTTCATTGTATGTTATTTTAATAGATATAATAGATTATTATCTTCTTTGTATAAGGAAAAATATTGAATTTCCATAGAGTTTTTTTTATTGTTGTGTTATTTCATTTTTTACGAATATTTCAATATTCTTATGGATTCTTTTACTTCTTATACCACAATAAACAAATTGTTTACAAATAGTCGAAAGTGAGTATGCTATTTAAGATTAGTCATTGTGTTTACTAGGGGTAGGACTATTGGTTTGAGAAATGTGTTGATATAAGAAGTAAACATTTATGTATAATTTTAATGTTTGTTTTTTTAGCCTCTAAGTCTTGCTAATAAAATACTCAGGTTCATAGTGCACAAATGAACCTGTGAAGATGTTGTGCGTTGTTAGGTACTATGTTGGCAGATAAATGTTAGATTAAGTCTTATGTCTCTTGACAAAAGTAAAAATTTGTTTACTTTTAGCCTATGCTAATATAATGTTTAGGTGAAAAATGACATAAATAAACATGGCTTATTTACCTAAATATATAGTGGCATGCTACCAGATTTACAAATTTAAACAAATAGTTCTTTGCGTGTATCTTTCATAGACATGGAGAATGAACGAAATTTAGCCAAAGGATTTATTACTAAAGCACATCTAAAAAGAAAGAATGTGTCACAATAAAAGAATGCAAATTGTTCAATTGGTGAAGTTCAAACCAAACAATTATGTTGTCACCAAAGATCAAGAAACACTTCCCCACTTTGTGATGTTAGTTCCAACATCCTCAACCTACAAAATCGACCAAATTTTGTGTTAAATGACATCTATACTCAACAAAGGGCACATCAAATTCTTTTACAAAGGAAAGGAAGTATAAGTCATTCATTTCCATAGTGAAAATTTGTTGAACAAGTTGGTTGAGGTCAATGAAAATACATCAAATGCACAAACTGTTAACACTGCCAACGGTCCTACCTTAACTATCCCAGCACCTACATCAAGTCTTAGGTTCTTATTAAGTACTCAACTAAACTCAACAACATCACTTGATAATGATCAACATATAGAACACAGTGAGACTTTTCATGTTGACTCAAGGGAAGTTAACAATACAAATGATAAATCTATTTTCAATAAGTCATTTTTTTAGAATAAAAAAAAATCTATTTTCTATCACATTTACTCACATTACTAACTTTTTCTTGAACATAATCATTTTCTGATTCCAACTCAAGTTCTGAGGATGAAGAAACCATTTATAATTTCAATTCATTTTCTGTTATGAATCTTCCTCAAGGTTTGATATTGTTGATTATATGTATTAGTTATTAATTCAATGTAGTAGTGTTTGATTATGTTGTAATAATTAGACATGGTTAAACTTACATTTTTTATGAGTACAACATACTTTAAAAGCTATTTTTTATAGGTTATGTTGATATTGGAGATCCAATCATCAAATGTGAACACCGTAATGCATCTATGTGGTATCAGGAGAGAATCAGGAAACAAAGACACACTACAACTCCAAAGTTTTTATTTATGTTGTGGTGATGGGAAAGTATAATTTCCATTCTTGGAAAGTCCACCTCTCGTGCTTCAACATCTTATATTTGATCAAAATGTTGTTGATAGTAAAAATTATCAATGACATATTCGTGTATATAATATGATGTTTGTCTATACCTTACCTAGAGCAAAAATTGACAAGTCTATCAATAATGGTAGAGGACCACCAACAATTTGGACTCAAGGTTAGTCATGCCATAGAATTGGTAGTATGTTGCCTATGCTTGGCCATGCACCAAAGTTTGAACAAATTTACATCTATGATACAAAAAATGAATTACAAAATAGATTACATGCTCTAAGGTACAAAATAATTTAAATACTTGTTCCTTGCAATAGTTACGTGCATATACAATTTAAATAAATTGGTGATTGACCTTTTTGCTTGTCATTTGTTTTCATATTTGTGTAATTACAGGGACAAAAGTCATATTGACCCATAAATTGTCTGTAGACTAACGACCATGCTTGATGAATTTAATACGCATGCTAAGTCATTCAGGATGGCTAGAGATAGGCTTAGGGATGAACTAGTTCAAGATCTAAGATTAAAATTGATTTCTGATAGACATAAGGATGAAAGAATTTACTGTGACACCCTCTACCCCTCACATATATATTAATAAATGAATAAAAATTTAAATATTAATTAAAAGTATTTTTAAAACATTTTTAAATACAAGCTTTTCAAATGGGTAAAAGGCTCACATTCACTTTCTTCTACATCATATTCAAACTTGTCCAAATAAATAATAAAGTCATATCGACTCAAAGAAAGTCATATAAGTCTCATACAATTAATATAGAACCTATATCCTAATGTCACATCCTATCAGAGCGTGGTGTTCCCGTGTCCTCTAGCATGAGGTTCTTCATAGTCATCCACCTATTCATCTGCTCCCCCGAACACAAGTTCAAGATCATCACAGGATCCAAACACAACAACACACAGGGAGTGAGTTATCACATTCCTAGCTAATAGAGAAACAAGACAATTAAATATACGTATTATATAAATGAGATACCACTTGCTTAAACATAGCTCACGTAACTTCACCACTTCGTCATTCAAAATTCACTTTTCAATTATCAATCACATTACACAAGAATCCCACACTTCGATCAAGATATAATAACACATCAATTAGCAAGCATATGCAATAGTTATGCTAAGACTCAATTCTATATGCAATGTGGTACCATGTCAGTGAAAAACCACCCTGGGGCGCTTAGGAGTACATAACAAGACACACCACACAATGGGTTTGTCAGGTCACTCTCACTAAGTAAGATCATAGGGAGACCAGTCAGGGTCACGATGTTTTGCGAGAATGCTCCAACCATATGAGATCAGCATAGGCTTAAAGGAGCACTCAAACCCGGTGACCCCCAAGGCCTACACTCCGAAGAGTCCGTTAGGGCCTCTCCCTCCTGATTCAGGTCCAACCCCTAAAATATTTTTTTTACATGCAGACACTCCTCATGAATTATACAATACCCACGACCTTACACTCGTGTTTTAAACACGTTCAACACAATTGCGCTACGATTTAACACTGGTTCCTAAATAGGAAACCTACATTTTCTCTTTAACACTGCGCATCAACACTTTTCTCAAGATAACGCTGGTCGGGTATTGTACAATTCATAGCTTACAACATAAGTAATTTCACATCAAGTGTTAACTACACACTTATCCACAACTAGAACTCATTCACAATTTCACATCTCATAGTGTCACAATCCACCATCACATGTTTACACGTATCTCACAAATTAACACATGTTCAACTTTACACTTATACTCAATCTCAATAACAATATTATAATCTCAAAGCAACATGTTATTCTACAATTCATCACATACTCACAATTTGAATTATCATTTTATATCCTCAATATAACAATTTATATAAAAGACTATCACAACATGAGGACTAAAACCCCTCAAATAATATTACACAATTATATCCAAATCATAGGTCCAAATATACAAATATCAAGAGCACAATTTATCAAGCAATTTTCATCAGGACATCAATATTTTATTTATAATCATAAAGGAAAAATTGCAATTTAACAAACATCCCAAAATAAAATCCCAATTTAATCCTCTAAGGATCCCTACACATGTTCTCACTAATCCCCAACTGTGAATAACTCATCCTTTACCTCTAAGAGGGCTCACGTGTCTTCAGCCAGCGATAGCAACATCTCTAGCGGTTCCCGGAAATTCTTTCAATTATTCATCCGACTGCTCCGATAGAATTCCCAAACGTCAGAGAGACGGAGAAGAGATTGAAACCTCCACTTGTACTGTCTTCATACGATTCCTTTTTCTCCCTCCACGAATATTATCTCGCAAATCCCAACGGTGGAAGCGTGCGGAATTGAATTTCGAACAACATATCCAAATTTCACAATAATCCAACGGTTAACGAAACCAGGATCGTAGTTTTACCAAGACAGCTCTGGGTTTCTGCGGGAAAGAAAAAGGCTACAATGCGAAGGGTTTTTCTCTTAGTTCAGACATGATATCGAAATTCCCAACGGTGAGAATGCTCGGAATTGTGTTGCGAACATGATACTCAAATTTCAAGACGATCCAACGGTAAACAGGTTCGAGATCGTCGTTTTTCTGAGACTGGTTTGGTGGGCTGTGGGAAAAAGAAAGGGTTTTGAGAGGAGAAGGGGAAAAACGAAAATGAGGCCAAAAGGAGGCAGCTGACTTAACATAACTATTTATACCTAGGGTACTCAGCCTATTATTTGCTCTATATTTATTTATTTATTTATTTATTACTAAAAAGCTTTTTAAATTTATTTACGAAAAATTGGGATGTTACATTTACAACATCCCTACTGTTTCTGAAGTTGCAACTCTAATTATTGGTGATGTAGACACTGCATCAAAGAGAGACATAATCATAGAGACATGAAGTGGGCTACTTGAAAGGATAGATGAGTTGCACACAAGTTATTTAGGATTTCAATATCTCCTTTTATTTTCTTATAGTGAGGATGGCTATAGGCATTATGTAAGTCATCGATCAACAAGTGCAACTCAATATCTCCTTTTATTTTCTTATTGGTGATGACTTTGTTTTAGAATCCATCTAGATCAAATGAGGCACAAACTTTTTTAAGATCTAGAAGACTATTCCAACAATTTCTAGTTGATGGATATACAATGCTTGAGTAAGAAAGGCTATCTTTTATCATGAAAAACCAAATTAAGCTTAGAATTGATAAATTTAATAATCTAAGTTAGCTAGATTTCAATGCCCAGACTAAAGGTGCTAACATGGGGAAGAGATTCGTACTACCTTCATCATTTGTAGGCCCGCGACAATACATGGAACATTTATATTTTGATGTTATGGCAATTTGTGGCCATGTTGGTTTTTCAGATCTGTTTATTACATTTGCATGCAATCCTATTGGCTAGAGATTCAAAAATTACTTGGTCCCATGAATTTGCAAGCATCAGACCGTCTTGATATTATTTTTAGAGTATTCAAAACCAAATTTGAAGAACTTTTGGCTGATTTGACAAAAAACATGTTATGGGCAAAGTACTTGCATGTAAGCTTTATTTCAATCCAATATTTCATTTTTATATTTTTAGCATTTTTTAACTGGAAATGGAATGAATTTTCTTACTAATCCTTTATTTTACCTTTCAGATATGTATACAATTAACTTTTAGAAATATGGATTGCCACATGCACACTTACTAAACTTCTTGTATCCATCCAATAAATATCTCACTGTTGGTGACATAGACAATATCATTTATGCTAAAACACCATGTGACAAGGAATAAATAGAATTGTACAATTTAGTTAAGACTTACATGGTTCATGGTCCTTATGGTGTAGCTAAAAGATCATCACCTTGCATGAAAGAAGGACAATGTTCTAATATTATATAAAGAAATTTCAGAATGTCATGATTATTGATCAAGGTAGTTATCCGATCTATAGAAGAAGATATCGTGGTAATACTAATGTTAAAAAATGGTGTCACACTTGACAACCTTAGTGTTGTACCTTATAATTTGGTGTTGTTATTGAAGTACCACATACACATTAACATGGAATGGTGTAATCAAATCACTTCAATAAAGCACTTATTCAAATACATCAACAAAGGGGCACAATCAAATAACGACTATAATTGTCCCCACTGAAGCTAAGACATCACCTTATGACCAAGGAATTGACGATGATATTTTGTCACTTACTAGGTCAACAATCAATTAGTTTTAATGACCACGATTCCATTGATGATGTACTTTTAAAGTCAGGTGTTACAAACTTAATGTTCACCTCTTGGATGGATGTAATACAAAATTTCCTAAGGCAAAAAATTCCACCTATGCCTAATTTGTATACAAAAATTTTTGTTAAAAGAAATAGTTGTTGGAAACCAAGCAAGTCAGAATACTACTATTGGAAGGCTTATCTGGGTGCCACCAAGTATTGGTGACCTATTTTATTTGATGATGATGTTAACAGTTGCTAAAGAGCCATTGTCTTATGAGGATATTAGAATTGTTAACAACACACCTCATCCTACTTTCAAAGAAACATGTTTTGCTTTGGGTTTTCTGACTGATGATAGAGAATACATTGGGGTTCAGGACACTATTTGAGGAAGTTGTTTGTAACAATGCTCTTATCCAATAGCATCAATAGACCACAGGATGTATGGAAGCAAACATGGGAATGACTTTTGGATGGGATTCTCTATGAACAAAGAAAGTTGTCTAGCATATATGGTATGTTACAATTTAATTACTTATATTAAATTTGAATTCTAATTTCAAATATAATGTTTTTGAAAGTAATTTATCTTTTACATAGATTTGAAGCTATGCAATGAGGAAATTCAAAATTTAACTCTGGTGGAGATAGAAAAATTATTACAATCACACAAAAAAAGCTTAAAGGACTATCCACCAATGTCATATCCAAATGATTATGTCACAAGTAATTTGGAAAATCAATCGATGCATGCCAAACTTAATTATAATGTTGCTTATTGGTAATCCCAATTCCAAGCATGCTTCTGTTCTCTTGCAAGTAATATCATATATTGTATTACCAATCTAATTTTTTCATATTTGTATTAAATCAATCATTTTAAAACTCTAATATATACTTGAATTTACATTATTGTTCAGATGAGCAAAGAGATATTTTTCATAAGATCATGCAGACAATAAGCAAGCAACAAGATAGTATGTTTTTCTTATATGGTTATGGTGGAACCGGGAAAACTTTTATGTGGAGAACATCAGCTTATGCATTAAGATCTCATCGTCAAATTGTACTAACGGTAGCTTTGAGTGGGATAACATCTCTATTGCTACTTGGAGGAAGAAGAACTGACTCTAAATTTAAAATTTCAATTTCCACAGTTGAGAACTCAATATGCAACATCCATTAAGGAAGTGAACTTGCAAAGTTATTGAAACAAACAAAATTAATCATATGGGATGAAGCGTTGATGGCACATAAGTTTTGTTTTGAAGCACTCAACAAAAGTCTAAGGGATATAATAGCAGGTGAAAATAGATTGGATTCAATCTTTGGTGGTAAAGTCATTGTTTTCGAAGGAGACTTCAGGCGAATATTACCTGTCATTCCATGGGGAAGTCATTCAGACATTGTTCAGGCCATAATTAATGCATCTTATTTATGGGATCATTGCTAGGTTTTATCACTTAATAGAAATATGTGTTTATAGACTGGAGTAGAAAGCACCAACACATCCAAACTTAGAGATTTCTCAGAATTGATATTAAAGATAGGAGATGGCAAGTCATTTAAACCAAATGATGACTTTGTTGAAATTGACATTTTGAAAGACTTATTGATTACTGAGTTTGACGACCCCATTGATGCTATTGTCTAAAGCACATATCCTCAATTACTAGTTCAATACATCAATATTTGCAATCAAGAGCTATATTGGCATTGACAATTGAAACAATTGACCAATTCAATGAGTATGTATTATCTTTAATTTTAGGTATTTTTTCATGATCTTATCTGCCATTTGAAAAAGTGACAAAAATATCTTTCATTTGAAACACTGAAATTAATTGAACTGTTTATAATTATATCCTATTTTTTCTTGGCTTTGTTGTAGGTAATGTAAAAAAAATATCTCAACTTAGATTCTTTGGACAATTCAAAATCAACTAAAGATAGAACATTCGAGATACTAACACCAGAATTTTTAAATTCTCTTAGAACATCATGCCTTCCAAATCAAATTGAAGATTAGCACAACAGTGATGCTCTTAAGGAATTTAGATCAAGCTAAAGGCTTATGTAATGGTACTCGCTTAATTGTCACAATGCTAGCTAATCAAGTGATTGGGGCAAAGATAATGTCTGGGAAAACAAATGCAGGGTGAAATCTATATACCACACATGTCTATGTCTCCATCTCAATCTCCATGGCCTTTTAAGCTTATTAGAAGACAATTTCCAATCATTACGCTTAACATTGATTTATTGAATTATTGTATATGTAATATTGTTTTTATGACTTATGTTTGAATGACTTTATGTTATATTTGAATGCTTTTAATGTTATGTTTGGATGAGTCAAGAGTGAATTTTCAATTTAGTTGTAGTAGTTTTTTTAATTAATAATTTTTATTGATTTATTGACTTTATATATAAGTAAAGTGCTGGTAGCAAAAATGGGTATATAGGTACTCAACGAATATAAGGATGGGGATTAAAGTTACTACTCACGCGAGTATGGGTTGAGTACAAGTATTTTTTTCAAACACGGGTATGTGGATGGACACTAAAGTATCCTATCCATTGTCATTCCTAATTTGGAGTGCTTATCCTTGGAACCTTGATTCTCATTAAAGAATTCCATTCTTTATGATGGATCTACCTTAACTCATAAATTCATTCAAATTGTGGCGTTATTCTTTCCTCTTCTTATCTTAATCCATCTTTTTTTTCTTAATTTTGTCAAAATTCTCAAATTGATGATGCTGAAATTTGATCCATATTAGGGATCACATTAGAATCCAAATCATGGTAAATTTAGATATCAAGGATTGAAATTTTGTGATGAACTAGAATTCATATTTGGAGGGACAATGACAACGAGTGAAGATGCATGATCACCAACTCTAGGTGTACCACTTGAATCTTGATCCACATTAGGGGTTTATCATAATCCAGAGATAAATTTTGTTATCAAAGATTGAAATTTTGTAATGAACTAGAACTCATATTTAGAGGGACAATGACAACAAGTAAAGACACATGGTCAACAACTCTGGATGTACCACTTGAATCAAATGACACAAATACTACTACAAATGCGCCACAAGATATTATTGAATTTGATAGCAAGGAAATCCATCTTTATGACAACATTAGCCTTATGGAAAACACTCGGACTATAAAAGAAAAGAAAGATATCGCAAGTCAAAAGTGATAAATGGTAAAAGAAAAACTAAGATTGCAACAACTATGAGAAAAATTGAGAACGATTAGTTCAAGTAGTTGAAACTCACAACAAAGGTGAGAAAGTTGAAATTGAAGCTAAATCTTGTAGATGCATATGTTGTATGAAGCTTTTGATGATGTCAAAAAGATGAAAGCTATTAACATTGATCCAAGTCAAGATCAAGAAATCAAGAGAAACGATTAACAATTTTTCCTTTATATGTTAAAAGAATCTCTTAAAAGAGATTGTAAAGGTTTGACCTTAAGTTAATCTTTCAAAACACCTTACAAAGTTTTTAAGTTAATTTATGTTTTGAAAAAATATGTTTTTCTCTCTGGTAACCAATTATCAGAGGTTGTAATCGATTACCAGAAGCAAAAATAGTTTTAAAACAATTTTAGAAAAGATTTAAATTTGAATTTTAAATGTGTAATCAATTACCAAGAGATTGTAATCGATTACCAGAGGCAAAACTATTTTAAAACAGCTTTCAGAAAGTTTTGAATTTAAATTTTAAATATGTAATCGATTACAACAATTGTGTAATCGATTACCAGTCACAAAAAATTGAAATTCAAATCTAAAGAGTTATAACTCCTCAAAATAAACTATGTAATCGATTACCACATATCTATAATCGATTACCAATGAGAAAATTTTGAAAATAACTCTGAAAAGTCACAACTCTTCACAAGCTTTTGAAAGACCACCAAAGACCTATAAATGTGTGACTTGTGTTCGAAATTCTTTAGAGTTTTTTAGAACAATAATTGTCATATCCTCTCAAAAGAAAACCTTTGGCCAAACACTTGCAAAATCATTAAGGATTCTTATAAGATCTTCATCTTGTAACATTCTTCTCTATAAGAGAGAAACACTCTTCTTTACTTCAAAGAAAACAACTGTTATTCGAGAGACAGTGGGTCTCTTGATTTGTAAAGATCTCTGAACACAAGGGAAGGGTATCCCTGTGTGGTTCAGAAATTGTAAAAGGAATTTACAAGTTAGTGGAAATCTCAAGTGGGTTACTTGAAGACTAGACGTAGGCACAAGGCGTGGCTGAAGCAGTATAAAACTAAGTTTGCATTTCTCTCTTCCCTAAACTTCTTTAATTTATTGCATTTTAATTTTACTTTGCTTATTTTAAAGAAGTATTGATTGAATTGTTCTTTACTTTGTTTATATTAAGTCTGCATATTTCATTTCAAGAGATAATTAAAATTTGTTAGGGGAAATTTTTTTAAACTTAATTCACCCCCTCTTAAGTTATTGAGACTACTTATTTAGCAAATTTGATGTCCATGGAGAACATTGCATCTCAGATTGCATTGGAATCTTGAAAAGTCTAAAAGGACAAAAACTTTTGAATGGTCATCAATTTAGCTTTGCTTTAAAGACCCTCAAAATAGAATCATACTTATGCCCATAAAAGATTCAATGGATGAAGTTGCAGAATGTGTTCTATACAATTATGACTCATACAAAAAACGTAATGGTTAAGTTAAGATTTCATTTTTTTTTTATTTGTTATTGACATGCTAAACTTTGAACTTCATATTTACATTTATGTTTACGAATTTGAATTATTAATATAAATGTATATTTGCATTTTGTAATATTATTAATTTTGTGTTTTCAAATTGTTTTACAGATGACTTCTAATCAAACCGTTGAACATTCAAGAAAAGTTTAAAAAGAAAATAGAAATGTGCAAAATTTTATAAAATATGCTATGATTTTGTGACAATTGCATGTGATCATCACATGAAGTATTTGATGAAACAAGGTAATAGATATCTTTATTCTCAAGAATGAAATTTGGTTCAACAAACTTTTGATATTCTAGGTGAAAGTTACAACTAGGGGTGGAAATGAGCCAAGCCAAGCCAAGTTTTACTAGACTTGAGCTCGGCTTGAGTTGAATACGTAAGGCTTGAGCTTGGCTCATTACCTGTCATAGGCGTTTTTTTAAGGCTCGGCTCGGCTTACATAAAAGTCTGGCTTGGCCCATGAGCCTATTTAAAAGCTTGCTTAAAGACGTCTTTGATTAATTAATTATTTTAAAACCTAGTGAAATACTAACTAAAAAAAGAAACTTATAAAATTTCGTATAAATAATGTACAAATCCAAAAAATAATTGATAAACAAAATCATATTGAATTCAAGTCGTTAAAGCACAAAGTATATCAAAAGAAAATAAAAAGAACATAATATTAAAAAATGTATGGATTAGAGATGATTTACACTAATATAGCCAAACAAAAATTATTATTAGTTAAATTAACAATTTTTAATCCAATTTTTTGAATATATAATTATATTAAATATTTTTTAAAAAAATATATCTACAATAATTTTATCTTAGTCTACTCAAGCCATATCTTATATACTATTGATCAAGGCCGTACCTGAATAAAATAAACATTAAAAAATGCAGTATCTAGGAAGTGATCCTAGGTCGTCTCCCAACGAGCAATGGTCAACCAAACGTTCATAACAGATAATAATAAAACAGTAACGAATTGGGGAGTTGTTTGTTTTTGTAAATTAAACAGCAAACAAATTTGAATTAGAAAATAACATAATTAAAACATGTTTTCCCTTGATTCACAAGCAAGTCTCTTATCCTAGGTTACGAGAATTTTTCTTTAATCAGTTCAACCACTTAATCCAACCCTAAATTAAATTACTAAGTGAAAATTAACATAAGGCGACACATACACCAATTAATCATGAACGAAACTGATCATTAAGTATGAACGTAAATTAAGCGCAGAGATAATTAATCAAGCACTAAGCATGCATGGATTAATAACAACAAATACAAAGTAATTGGTGAAGAGGAAAACCTAGTAATAACAAAACCTCAAAGAGAGTTGTGCTTGATCCTCAAGAGAAAACAATGCTGGAGACTTAGCCTTCCATTAATCAATAGAAATGAAACTATAGATTGAAGCCGAAACGAAATTGTAGAAAACGAATTTTATTCTACGTAAACAGTGTGCATGAACAGTAATAAAAACTGGAATTTTAAAATCCTAGAATTATTCTCCTCTCCGAAAAAAAAAACTCCCTAAACTAAAACCTTGATGCTGTTATATAGGTTCTCAACCCCAAAGCTCACAAATCTATTTTAAGTCCAAGTCCATAAACGAAATAAAATAAAATCTAGACAAGATAAGATTGGACGAAATAAAATCTGGATAAAATAAAATCTAGATAGAATAAAATCTGGATAAGATAAGATTTGATAAAATAAAATTATTATTATTATTATTATTATTATTAGTTAAACAAGCCGGCTTGTCAAGCTTAATAAATTTTTTTTTATAGTTTGAACTTGACATTTTTATCTAAAAAGATTTTTTTTAAAAAAGTTTGAGTTTAACCTTTATAGTAAACAAGCCGAATCGAGCCTTACATAGACCGAGCCAAAGACCCTCGACAAGCTGCTCGGCTCATTCCACCCCTAGTTACAACATGTTTAGGATGGAAGCTCATGTTGTATTAAAATTAGAAAAATTATTGGTCAATAAAGGATGGTTACATTCATCTAAGGAAATGACATCACTGGAGACACTTGCTATGCTTCTTTGAAGTTGTGCACATAGTCAAGCAAATCAAAATATCCAAAACAAATTTGGAAATTAGGAGAGACGGTAAGTAAAAAGTTTATTGAAGTTTTAGATGATTTATGTTTCTTGGTTCAAGAAATTGCAAGGCCTCTTGATATGAGCTTTCTTGAGGTTCCATCCAAACTAACGGATAATCATAGATATGGGAAATATTTTAAAGGGTGCATTGGTGCTACAGAGAAGACACATATTCCGGCTACCACTTGTGTTATATGGATAGAGTTTGAAATCAAATAACAAATGCATTGATGAAAATAGAAATTGTTGACTCATGAGTTATTCAATATTTATGTATTAGTTGCAAATTATTTATTCAACATTTTTAATGTAATTTAATATTATTGAATTAGGTCTAAATATTTTTTATTTCTATTTCTTTCAACATAAGATTGAACAAAATATATATAATAACTTAAGATATTTTAGTTATTTGTAGTCAATATATACTATTTCAAATCATCATTAAAATATAGAAAAAGAGGAGCAATTATCTATGTAATTACGGTTTTTGTTGGTCGTTGTTCCGATCAAATATTCTCTTTTCTTTATTTTGTTCAATAGAATTTTATCAAAGAAGACTGATTTCTAACCAACCCGTGAAGGGTTGTAAAATTGAACTAGATATTAAGAATGAATTAATACCTGTATATGGTACAAAATTTTGTTAATTAAAATAAATTTTGGTATGTCTAAAAACTCAAAAAATTAATTACTTTTACTTTAAAGTATTTTTATTTAATCTTTTATCATTAAAATAAATTTATGTATGTTAAATTAGTTTTGCACTATTTTTTATTTATGAATTTGATTTTTATTAGAAACTATAACTAATTTTAAATAAAACTCAACTTTTAGCTTAAAAGTTTCTTTTAAGCTAAAAAATAAATAAATTTAACAAACAACTTATACTTATTTTTTGAAGCTCTAATTTTTAACTTTTACTCAAAAGTATATTTTAAGTAAAAAATAAGTTAGACCAAACACATCCTTAATACTAAGGTTAATTTTATAAAATTATTATTATTATTTATTTATTTATTTATTTTTCTTGATCTATGTAAAATAATATAGGATCACACTTCTTTTAGGACGAAGGAGTAATTAATATCGAGTTTAAATGATATAAATTTACATAATTAAAATAATGAAATTAAATTTAAAAATAAAAAAACTAAAAATTTGTAAAATGAAAATAATAGGAAAACAAAAATTTAAAAATAAGCTTATATATTTTTTACATTTAAAACTTTAGAAAAATCATTTTCGTGGACCGAATTTGCATTTGTTACGACGTTACGAAGTAAAATTCAAAGTACCTTCTCAGTTCTCACTGCAGGGTGCGGGCAGCGGGCAGCCTCTAAGTACTAAGCAACCACTGTTAGGGTTGAAAGTTGAAAATCCTTTCTTGGGGCCTCAGAGACCCAAAACCCTGAAAAGAAAACCCCTTCTTATTACCGTTGCCCCTTCCTTCATTTTTGTTCCTCTCTGAAGTGTAGGAAACGATGAGCAGTTGGAGAAGCCTTCTTCTACGAATCGGCGACAAGAGCCCTGAATATGGAGTCTCCTCCGACTACAAAGATCACATTGTTCGCTTTCTATTCTTCTTCTTCTTCTCCCTTTCGCTCTGAATCGCACGCGCCTAATGTCTCTTCTCTTCTCTTCTCTTCTGCTTTTGATTTCTCAGGATACGTGCTTTGGCGCCCTTCGCCGCGAGCTCGACCTCTCTCAATCCGAGATTATGGAGGTAAACGGAGATTCTTCTCTTTCGCATTTTGCTCGTGTTTTGGATAGTTAAGTCAATTGAAATGTTTTCGATTCGCTTTTTTCTTCTTCTCGAGAGGATTGAGTCTTGTACTTGTAGCCACGGGAATGGTAAAAAAAATTGTAATCTACGTTCAGTTAACCTAAATTTATGTTTACGAAGCAAACGCGAGGCAATATTTGTTCTGAATTATCCGTGTGCTACTGCTAGGTGCTTAATGTAAAGAGCCGGGAAAAAATATGACGTGAATATTGGATTTTTTTTTTCTGTTTAGTTATGCTTTCTTTTGGCTTTTCGTTTTTCATGTTGTGGGAACACTTATTTGCTTCAGAAATCTGAAACATTGAAAGTTGATTAGAACTGTTTTATAATATTACAGCTGTAATATAGTGTATGCGGAGTGCGGACTTGTTGGTTGCTCTCTCACCGAGTTCTCTACATGCTTTTTCAAATGTTTAATATAGATTTTGTGTAGTGTCTAGTAATTGTATCTGTTGTCTTTTTCTGTACTATTATATGGCACTGTCATGCTTGGTATCGTGATGTATTTGCTTTATTGTATTCACGCAGTTCCTTCTCATGTGTGCTGAGCAATTGCCTCACAAGATTCCTCTGTATGGTACCCTGGTAGAGATTTCTTCTCTCTCTCTCTCTCTCTCTCTCTCTCTCTCTCTCTCTCGAACTGTAATGGCATCTGTTATTTGTTTTCCTGTATGTTGCAATATTTATCTCTTATTCTGGATGTGTATGCATGCATGAAGGTTACACAGATATGTAGTGTTCTTCTTCTTCTTCTCATTAGTATTGTTATTTTTGGGTGTGTGGTGTGGTTGTGTTCCTTTTTCAGAGGTAGCTTTATATGGTTAAATGCAAGATATCAGTACTGGGTGAACTTAATTTATTGTTGTTGTGTTTATGACAGTGGAAGTGCTACTCAGTGTTATGGCCTGTATCTAGAATAGGACTGCTAGTTATTACTCACGACAATGTATCTGATTAACCTTATTTTTAAATTTTGGAATATTTTCTTCTTTCCATTTTATTGGAAATCTTTATATCTTTAACTTTCACACTTTTTGTTCCTTGTGTACTGTTAAATTTTCAATTGCAAGCTTAATAAATTTTGTGTTGCTAGTCAGCTCTGTGTCAAAAGTCCTGTCAATTAAGTATACTGACACAGACAATTTTGGTGTAACCTGTAGATGTCAATACAGTTAAAAGTTAAAACAGTTTATTAAAGATACAGTTTAGTTTATTAACCTATAGCACTGGAAATTACATTTTGCAAATGCATTTGTGAAGCAGTATTTTTTAGGGAACATTATTTGTTCTTAACATCATGATGGCAATAATGTTCATAGAAGATGTATAGTAGACGTGCATTTCAAAGTTGGAGTTTATGTAACTGTCAGAATTTGGATGAAAACTTGTAAAATTTGATACTTCAACAATAAAAGAAGCAATATAATTAACCTAATCTGACAAGTCTGCTCCTTTCTGCTGTTGCATTATCCTATTATTTATTTATTTGCTGCATTTTACTTCAAATATCAGTTGTGTGTCAGTATGCTGTAATTGTGTAGCTAATTACCACTCAATTGTGTATTGTGAAATTTCTCTTGCTTGCATAGTTTCCAAATGGAAGTTTCTGAACCTCTTATTTCCTATGTATGCATTTCATTTCAGATTGGCTTAATTAACTTGGAAAATGAGGACTTTGTGAAACAACTAGTGGTGAAAACTCAAAGTAAATTTCAGGTAAGCAATTAAGTCACTGAAGCTGCTAGGTTGGTTTCATGGTGTTGCATTTTCACTGTCTTGATTCCTTTAATTAACATTAGTTCATTATCTGGATGTGTAATTAATTAAGGGTAGTACAATGTCCATGTGACTAAGGCACTAAGCTGTCTATAATTAGTTGATTTTTGATTAGTAATTCTAAAATCTAATGGGGTAGATTAGAATGTGAAATTTAATGTATTAGTTTTCACAGCAATTGACTGCTGACTATGTAGGATTATTAGGTATACGGATCTGAAACTAGGATTTTTTTTCCTATAGAAATCAAATTTTGAGTTTCATGTATGTGGATGCTTGGTTGTAAAAAATCAAACCATTATTTTAGATGGGAGCAGACTGTCTCCATTTAATCTAGTATTGTCAAAGCTGGCCATGGTGGAGTGTCATGGAAAGTTTGATGCTTCTTGCCATAAAAATATCCAGGTGTTGGTGTGGTGGGTTGATTATGGTGGCACCACTGGTATCTTGCTACCAGTCATGTCCAAAAGTGGAATCTCATCTGTCCTCATTCCTAACCAATGAATGAGCTTGTGATTTTTGGAATGTATTTGCCTTTTGACCATGTCTGATTCAAAAACAGTTTAATTCCTCCAAAAATACTCATTGTCTCTTTGATACTGAGGTTGTATTGATGCAATAAAGTAGGTTCCCAACTCCATCAAGCTTTACTTCTCTCAAAACAAGCTACTAGCCTCACCCAAATCCTTTTTTCTTGTTGTATACCTTACCTTCCAAATTATGAACAGAATGTGGTTTGTTAGTTTCACTGAAATCCTTCCACATTTTCACTTATGGCTGTGCTGAAACACTCGTGAAAGGAGGCGGAGAATGGGAGGATATTATAAAGAAATCCTCACTTAAGACACATCTTTAACCACTTTTTAAATTTTTTTTCTCTGATATGAGGCTATGGGCTACTGAAAATCAGACTGTATCCCTAATTAAATGACTGACTATTGTAATAAAAACAAAAAATACGAAAATGAAGATTGAACTAGAAAAATAATAAATAAAAATGAGTTAGTGTTTGGTTGAATAGACTATTTTGTTTATTTTTCTTGCTGTAAATTATTAAGCCTTTTTATTTACTTTATAAAGTATCTTGATTCAATACTATTGTTTTATTTTGTTTATTTTTTATTTTAATTTTTTTTCTTAAATGTATCTTCTTTCATCTGGCTTTGGTTGCCATACCCCACTTGCCCTAAATCTGGTGATTTTTTGGCCTGCTGCCATTGACTGCCATAATGGAATGATAAATGAAAGCACTTATTCACGAATAATATCATATATGAAGAATTTTGCTTATGGTGCTTATGGTTAGGGGTGGGAATAGGCCAGGCTTTGAAAGGCCTGAGTCTAGCCTACGATGAATCTTTGAGGCCTGAGCCTGGCCTATAGCCTATCAAAGACTTTTATTTTGGCTAGGCCTGACCTTTTTAGAAGTCTGGTCTGGCCTGATAGTCTTTTTAAAAGCTTTCTTCACAATAAATATTTAATATTTTATGGATTTGGAATGTATTGGGAAAGTTAAATCAAAATAATGAGGAATATTAAATGACACATGACTCACACCTAAATTGTAATTAAAGTCCTTGATTATAGGAATAGAAGTGATGGAGCAGTAATGTGTAATCAAAGTCTGATAGTTTTAAAAAAAAATTAATTGTATCCAAAAAATAATATTATATATTGGTACCCAAAAAATAATATATATATATAGGTCGGCCTATCAGGTTTTTTAATAAGCCTAAGCTTGGTCTATTTAATTTAATAGGCTTTTAAAAAAGCATGAGCCTAACCTTTTAATTAAATAGGCCAGTTCAGGCCAGGTTTTATGTAGGCCAGGTCGTAGGCCCCTGTAGGCCGGCCTGGCCTATTCCCACCCCTACCTTATGGTGATGGCTTATGTTAAAGTTTGATTAGACTTTGACAAAGATACCGAATGAAATATTGTATCATTGACCACTAGGTAGACACAAGCTTTACCAGAAGTGTCATGTTATCACTTGACACTCCATTGGTTTTCCCTTAATTGTAGTGGGATTGGCATTGCCATTTTGATCCTGTTGTGATCATATAAATCAGGTTGAAATATTTAAGCCTACGTTTGGATTACCATTTCAAACTTTCAAAATTACTTTTAACTCAGAAGTTACAAAGGTCATCCTTCCTCCAACGTACTTTAAATATACGTTCACTTGTGAAATGGGTACCCAAACGAGCTATTAATTGTCTGTGAAACTTATTTCTGATAAATTTTTATAAAGAAAAACATTGACAATGATTTTTAATGGTTAAGGTTTGTTTGATTTGATGCAAACAATATGATTTGCCTATTTACTCGTTCTTACTAATGGTTTTTCAATAACACTCTCAATTTGCAATTTGAATTTGTTTTGTTCCTTCAAAATAATTGCCACTGCATATTTCTTTAATTTGCTGCAAAATTTTGAATGTAAGGACTTATTTTAATCTGATTCTTTAGTGATTCTGCTGACTTTGTTTGATTTATTCCTATAATTTTATTTTTGTATGTCTCATTTTTTTATTTTTAAATTTAGGATGCCTTGGATTCTGGAAACTGCAACGGGGTTCGTATTCTAATGCGGCTTTTGACTGTTATGGTATGTATTGCCATTGTTTTTTTGCAGAAAAGTTGTGTAGCATTATTGACATTTAAACTGTTGATTGATATATCATTGGCAGTATGTGGTAGATCGGAAATCCTTCATGCTTTCACCATGGGTTCATTCTACATTTATAAATGATTGTCCTGTGTTTGAGTATGATTTTCCTTGTCATTTAGTGTTTTTTACGTGTACAACTTATAGAGCATGTTTGTTATTGATTATAATCCATAAAAGAAATGCTGTTTCCATAAAAAAAGCTGATTAGGATCCTGTTCGCTCTTGTTTTGTATTAACTATTATTGGTGAAAATGAGATTATAATGTTGGATTATTTCTATTGCAAAGTGTAAGAGAATATTACTCTTACAGAAGGGAAAATGCCATTTTGAATAAGCAAAATTGTGGAGCTTATGATGGAAAGTTAACTTATTTTTCATTTAATTTTTGTTTTCCTATTTTATCCCTAATAATTGATTTTTTTTTTATTATTTTCAATACAAAACAAATTACTACAAATAACTTCATACTCTTATTTGTAATTTTACTATTAAAAAGAAATTATTATTATTTTGTACAATCGAAACAAAATAGATTATCTTATAATCACTTTACCGAACATATCCAAACATAAAACTTATTTCCTATAGTTCATTATAAAGATATAATTATAATTGATTATTGAAATAAGGTTTTTTTTCCTTGGCTAATCCAAGTACACTTATTTATATTCCTAACCCCATCTGGTTTCTAAATATGTTCACATTTTTATCTTCCTATTGGTGTCATTGTGTGTTCATGTGTTGTGGAGTATTTATGTAACTGAATGCAAGTTTTTTTATGTTGTTTTCTTGTAAATTCTTTAGATGAGCAGTAAGGTTCTTCAACCAAGCTCTTTGGTGGCTGTGTTTGAAACATTTTTATCATCAGCTGCCACAACAGTAGATGATGAGAAAGGGAATCCCTTATGGCAGTCATGTGCTGACTTTTACATAACTTGCATTTTATCATGCCTCCCATGGGGTGGAGCAGAACTTATTGAGGTAATTATTGGATGCTTATAATTTGGAAAAAATTTCAACTTTATTTAAGCTGTTGGATTTACTTTTCTGTCTGCTGTATGACCTTGTAATTTAAAATATTCCTTTGTTCATTTTCTAACTGTTTCTCTGTCTGATTATTAAATGTATCAATTTCTGTATTTACTGTCATTTTAATTTTTTATTGTTATATATTACTGTTATTTTTATCTAATGTCTTAAAGTAATATGAGCTATTATAAATTTGACTGTTTAATTGCTTATTCAAGAACAACATATTGCCTTTTTTTTAGTTTGTTTTTCATATCTGAATAAAGACAAAATTCACTTATTTTTCCTTTCTATGGTTGGAGTTATCTGTATTAAAAGATGTTTGTGATTAGAGAGTTATTGTATCTTCAATTTGTGGGTTGGTATCAGTTGGTAGCATTGGTTGATCCCTTCATTGGTATGGCAGTTGAGGTGTGAGCAGCTCATATTATGGCAACAATGAATGAAGAATGTGATTCACATGTCACAAACTTTCATTATGTTGATAAGTTATAAACATTGCAGCAAATGATACAACAACTAGCAGTTCTTGGCACTTTTTCTTTCTTTTTTTAATATATGCATGTTTGTTCAGGTTACAATATTGTTGAAAAGGTGTCATTCATAGAATCCCAAATAAATGGAATGATTGTAAAGGAATCTTTTACTTGTTTAATCTGTTCTTTCAGGAAAGTATTTATGCTGATTAGCAGCATCATTTATTAGAATTTTTCTTCCTTTTTTGTGTGTACTTCTACTGTACTTTAAATAGCAACCAATAACATGTACGAATTCATACAATATATACGAAATTCAGTTACAAATATGAATTTCATTATTGCTGAATTCTTTTTCCATTTAATGGCATGTCTGTTCACAGCAAGTTCCTGAAGATATTGAGAGAGTGATGGTTGGTGTAGAAGCTTACTTGAGCATCAGAAAGCATACATTTGACATCGGATTATCCTTTTTCGAGAATGATGATGAAAACGGGAAAGGTCTTGGTGACAAGGTTGGCTCCTCCTGTTTAGCTAATACTTAATTACAAGAGTAAATTACACATGCCTCTCTCGAGGTTTAAGGAAATTACACATGCCTCTTCTCTTTTTGTAAAACCTACACATGTCTCCCATGAGGTTTAAGGAAATTACACACGCTTCCCTTCTGTTTTTAAAAACCTACACAAATTCCCTAAATGTTGTCTAAGCATTTGACAGTAGCAAGTCAAGTGCGTTGACAGTTTTGATTAAAAAAGGCTAAAGTATGTTTTTCGTTCTCATAAATATGAAAATGTTCAAAGTCACTGCAAATTTTTGTTTATTTTTCTTCCTCGCAAAATTTAAATCAGTTACTTTTTGGCCTGGAGCTAGGTTCGGGTACATCCGTACCTACATGTATGCTGCTGTAGATAGTGTTAGGTTTTTCAACTTTTCTACATTTGTATACATATAACCGATGTAAAAAAGTTGATAAACCTGACATTTTCTACAACAACATACGCGTAGGTTTGAGTAACCTGAACCTAGTTCCAGATCAAAAAGTAACATTTAAATTTTGCGACGACAAAACATTTTGTAGTGATGGATTCCTAGCATTTCTATATTTACGAGGACAAAAAACATATTTTAGCATTTTTAATCAAAATTATCAACGTATATGGCTTGTTATTATCAAATGTTCAGACGACATTTAGGGGATTTGTGTAGGTTTTAAAAACATAAGGGAAATATGTGTAATTTTCTTAAACCTCAGGGGAGGCATGTGTAGGTTTTACAAAAGGAGAGACATGTGTAGGTTTTACAAAAAGAGGGGAGACATGTGTAATTTACTCTAGTTACAATTTACACTTTCTTTGTCTGTCCTTTGAGCTATGTATCAATGTTTCTCCTGAATATTTGTTTTCTTTTCTTTGTTTATTTATCTGATTTGGGTCTTTTCGCGGTGCATTTAATGAAGCCTGAATAGTACTTTAGGAGTATACCATACTAATATATAATTGTCTTGGGTTATAAACTTATAATTGTTAGACACTTGTGTCAAATGCATAACACTTCAAATCCTAATGTGTCATTTCAAATTTTGTTGCATGTTGAAGAGAACCCTCTCCCATTGGGATAAATATTTTTTTTTTTGTTGATCTTGTATTACGTTTTATTGCTTCTCAGAACACCAGTGTTTAACTAGGGTTTCAATTATTTAAATTCCAAAATTAATGAAGGATTATTTCTCTAGACAGTTGAGAGTAGATCCAAGGAATCACACTGGCAACATAGAGCCCATTTTCTTGTAATTTAAGAATTTTTTTTATCCTATTGTGTTTGTCTCAATTACTATTCCCTTTCAATAATAGTTTAGAGGGTGCCTGAAAATGTTTATTTTTGTAACATTTCATTTCCATTTTCCAGGATTTTTTGGAAGATTTATGGGATAGAATACAGGTTTTATCAAGCCATGGATGGAAGGTTGACAGTGGTAATTTTCTCTTTTCTATGTGGAGTGCATAGTAGGTTATGCTACTGTACCTTTATCAAAAATTATAATCATTTACACTGTTTTTCACTCTTCTTTTCAGGGCATTTTGTACTACTATTACATGTTCATATTTTGTGTTTTTCCCCTATATGAATTGATGTTAAGCTTACAGAGAATGTCTTAAAGTAAAACTTAACTTTTGCTAATCTATTCATTTTGTACTCTTCTTTTGCCAAGATAGAGCTGGAATATTTAAATATTAGCAGTATTGAGGCTGCAGTTTTATTTATTTGTAAAACTTATCCCTATACCCATGAAAAATTGTAATCACCATTGCCATCCCTCTTCGCACCCATTATTATTCTCTGCCAGGCATCTGCAAATTCTATCAGTATGTGTAGTGTTTTTAATTAAGCATACAAGCAATAGCTATGGCTTCCCTCTTACTTTGAGTGATGAATTTCTTTTTCCCTTTTGTGACATTCTACCTTCTGTAAATGTCTTGGTTTTGGTGTATCTGTGTATGTAATGCATGGAACATGATGTTTTTCTTGCCCTTCATACATATTTGGAGCAGATAGTTTATGTGTACATAACTTCAACTAAAATCATTGAACTTATTTTATCATGTGAGTTGGTTATGTGGGAATCTTCAGCTAGAGATATTTGCATCCATCTGAGGCAGGCTTGTTTTTCTGCGCTCTTAATTTTTTTGGGGGAATGGATGGGTTCCTTGTAAGACATCAAACTCCAAAGAGACAAGATAGTCCTTCCTAACTGATGTGTTGTTGTCTTTGTTTTTTGGGTTATTTTAAGTTTTTTTTTTCAAAATGCTTTTGAAGATTCCTGATTCTCGTTTTTTTTTTTTGTAAATTTTTTGTTAGGTTTTAATGATTTGATAATAAGAACTGCCTGGGATGTAAATAAGAGTCTTTCCTTAGTAAAATCACTGTTATTTTCGACTACCATGTTAAGGATTTGATGGTTTTTGGATTTTAATTTCTGATGAATAATAGGCTACAGTAGTTATGAGATTTGATTTCTGTGTTACGTATCTTCCTGAATCTCTGTCTCTGTTGATCTTAATTTCTGCAAATTGTAATCGTACACATGATCACTGCATTTATGAATAAGTTTTGACTGGTTGACTGCTTGGATGACACCGGTTTGATTCCCTATGAATTGACCAGTTTGAAAACTGAAAAGCTTAAGTAGTTAGGAACTTGAGAGAATGCCCAAGAATGCTTTTGATGTTTTAACTTTAACATTGATTTGGAAAGATGTCAGGTCATGGCATTGACTTGGAAAGTGTCACCTTGCTTACTCCCTATGGAGCTGTGTTGTATTTCCTTGCAAACCCTTCTATTTTATTCCATTTACTTGGAAGTTGCCCACATAGTACTTTCTGTCTGACCCAAGGACCAAAGCTAACCTTTCCTATATTAAAGTTGTGTTGCTATTTACCTCGTTTTTGAGCATCTTGGAGGGTGGGATTAATGAAACCCACATAATGAAGGAACATTGTAGATCCTCCTCACATAGATAATACATTGTATGTGCCAAGCAAAACTAGATAGCAAGAGGGTGTTTGCTTGCTGTTCTCAAAATATCTTACTGGCGTTTTACTTTTTCTTTAATACTTTTAGTTTTAAGGCTATTAAATTACTATAAAGCTTTCCTTTCAAATTCTAATCTTACACTAGGGTAATGCGAGGAGAGTATGACAAAAACATATTCCTCATAAATATTAACTAAGCTTATGATATCCTTGTTATGAATAATTTGTTCATTTCCTTTATCTTTTCCTTTCCTTCTTTTGTTATATTTTTTCATGTTATACACATTACTTTTGTTTACCTTTATTTATTTTCTTCTGTTTTATTCCCTGCTTGATTATTTTCTGTTTCAATTGTTAGTTCCAAGATCTCATCTTTCATTTGAAGCTCAGCTGGTTGCTGGGAAGTCTCATGAATTTGGGCCAATATGCTGCCCCCGCTTACCAAGCCCGCCTTCAGTCCCTTCTGGCGTGTCTATTGGTAAACAGAAGCATGAAGCAGAATTAAAATACCCTCAAAGGATACACCGGCTAAACATATTTCCTCCTGGTAAAATTGAGGTGATTTGCGTTCTATATGCTACTGGTCTAGCATCTCTACACTGATTTCCTTTCTTTTAATCTATTTTTTAATTTTTTATAGAAACTTCTTTTATTTATATTTGGAACTTCAAGAAATCTGTTATAAATTCATTACAAATTAATCTACGACTATGAGATTATTAATTTGAATGAAATAATGTTTTGTTTTGTAATTTGATGGCTAATTCAAGTATATATATGTTAAAGGTGATAGTTTTTTAATTCTTAAATTTGTTTACCAGTCTACATTTAAACCTGTGATATGCTAAGATGCATCCTTTTCAATTTTGTGCCTGCTAATATCCTTTGTATTTTGTGGTTTCTTTTGAAGGATAATATCTTATTGTCTGCTTCTGTACTTCTCTTTCTTTTCTCTAATTAAATTCCTTCTTTTAACAGCCTTCAAAATGGTTTTATTTTTGTTTTAGTAAGGATCAAACTGCTTTTGCATGATGTGCCTGCTGCTTATTTTCGTAGCATGTAAAACTGTTCATTTTCATGTGTTATAGCTACCTTAGGTTTTTGGTAATTTCATTTTTTCCAATCATATATATATGTGGGTTCGATGAAATGAATTTTTTGGATGCAGGATCTACAGCCTATAGACAGATTTGTTATGGAAGAGTATCTCCTAGATGTGCTTCTGTTCTTAAATGGCTGGTTTGTATACACCACTCCTTTTCTTTTTACTAGAAGAGTACCCTGTGATGGAGTTTGAATAATAAAAAAAATATTAAAACAGTAAACACATTATGTGCATTTATTTTATTTAGAATTTACTTAGAAATATTTCATATCCGCTTCATCTCTGCTTTTCTTCTTAACTCTTTTTCCTATAAAAATGTTTTTGATGTAATTATAACTCGTCATTTTTGGGTTAATGCAAAGCTAGTCGAAAGGAATGTGCTTCTTTCATGGTTGGTCTGCCAGTTTCCTTCAGATATGAGTACCTCATGGCTGAAACAATATTCTCTCAGGTATTACATGTAAAATTGCAATCCTCGCCCCTTACGTATTCTGTAACTAAACAGCTTTAGCAATTAGCATTATTGTGGAAGCTTTCTTTTGGCCTTCAAATGGACTCAAGCAGCTTGCTTTTAGAAGCTTAAGAACAAGACACTATAGCAGGATAATGAATAGTGGGTTGGCTGCTGTACAGATGATTATAGATCCCAGACCAAGACGATATACTTCACACATAAAATGCTCAAAACTAATGAGTTATTTAAAATTAAATACATATTCATAGTCTAAACGTACAATTGCCATACAAAAAAAAAAAAGAGGAAGATGATTGAATCAATGAGAAAAAGAAAACCCAGAACAGATAGGGTGTGGGTGTCAAGAACACAAAACAAACAAGAATTGAATAGAGACCTGTGTGAACAGAGACTCATGGGTAAACAGAAGCCTGCAAGCCATGAGTGTGTTGGAAAAGGCCAGACAAATAGTGGGTGTGGCTGGTGAACAGTCATGGTGCTGTGAGCACTGGGTCATTGTTTGGGTTGAAACAGAGGTCAACTTTTAAGAGTTTTATGCATATTTGATCAGGGAAGGGTTTTGAACCCTATTATGTTTCTGATGCCAAAAATAAAGTGGAAATAAAAAAATTGTAAAAAGATGGCTGGGAAGCTCTCAAGGGAGGCAAAGATGGATTTTTACCTGTTTCAATATAGCGGCTGTGATGGTCATGATTTGCCATTATAGCAGCTGTGTCAGGAACCCTGTAGTGTTTCTCAGATGCACTCCACTCTGCTTTGGCTTCATACAATGCAATTAACTATTTGACTATTCTGTTGTAGTGTATATTGATAAAGTAAAATGTAAGCATTTCTTCTATATTATTGTTTGAAGGGAATAATTTCTGCAATTGAAAACTGGAAGATGGCATAGTGAATCCATCAACTATTTTTATTTTTATTTTTTTATGTTGCTGACATTTGTGGGTTTGTACTTTTGATATGAGTGGGTGCGGGTGACTTAGAATATTGGCAGATTTGGTAATGCTATATCCATATCTTTTGCAGCTGCTGATGCTACCACAACCACCTTTCAAACCAGTATATTACACACTGGTTATTATTGACCTTTGTAAGGTATTGTCTAGTGCACATGACATTGCTGACTTTTTTTGTCACGGGGGAATTATTGTTGCTTCAATACACATTTTATACAGATTTCAAATTTCTTTTCATGTTTAATGCTTTCTAATCACGTGGCTACCCAATAGGCTCTTCCTGGAGCTTTTCCTGCAGTTGTAGCTGGAGCAGTTCGTACTCTCTTTGAGAGGATTGCTGATTTGGATATGGAGTGTCGGACACGTCTGATCCTTTGGTTCTCACACCATTTGTATGTTCGGAATCTTAGTAATTGCATTACACCATGCATCATTCAAGATAATATATTCTGTGCATGTTCTGCTTGAAGTATATCTTGTCCTCCCCAACTTGACCTTGTTATTTCTTTTCTCTAATACAATTTGTTCATAAAAAAAGAAAAAAAAATTTTGCATAAGCTTTTGTTGAGTCTATATGCTAAAGTTGCAAGTTAACATTGAAAGATACTATTCATGATTCTGACATTAAAATTCTCTGCCACAGTGATGTTCAATGGTGAGAGGACATCATTGAAGTGAAACTGCTATTTTTGAATCATATTTCTTAACATTTTATCGCAAGCTTTACATTTCCATAAACTGTAAATGATTTAAAGAATGCCTGTTACCATCTGTTTGGACATGATTAAGTTTTTAACATAATAGTCATGCTTGTATTGGTTTAGGACAATTGTGCAACAATTACTTTATTAACTACTAGATTATCAATTAACCATTAGCCGTTTTACCCAAGCTCAAGCAAGCCTATCACAACCTTTCTTAAATGTTAGCCATTGATGTTACGACCATTCAACTAAATGGATAAAATTTATTTACCAATTACCATTACTGGATTGATAATAGGGTACCAAAAATGATTGTTAGCACAAAATATTGTTTTCTCTTTTGTAATTGTATTTTCATTTTTAACAGATAATATCTGATATTGCCTCTGTGCCCGGTCTTATTTCTCTCTAGTGAGTATATTTTCTAATAAAAATAAGGAAATATAAGAAAGGAAGTTCTGATAGAAGTATATCTAATTTAGGAATAATCAGCAACTCAGTGGTTTAAGTCAATATGTTGTAATGTTGTTACTTGTTAACCACACTTTAAAAATCATTAATTGGTTCAGTGATTAATCCTCCCTCCCCTACCAAAGTTAAAGTTCAACTCGATCAACAGAATAGAAGGAAACTCAAACTGCAATTCTGATATTTGTAGCCTCTGGTCCATGCTACAATATTGCCTGAATGTCCTTTTCATGGGCTGCTTTAATTGATGTTGATCCATTGTTAAATGCCAGTGTTTCTGATCTAATAGAAAGTTATAGTGACTTCAAATCAGATTGCAGCGTCTTTTATGACTGCAATGTGGGGAGTTATTATGGTCAAAAAGGAAATGGAGATCTTGTGGCTCTAAGAAAAGTGAATGATTACAACCTGTAAGGATTAAGGAAATTAAGAAATTGTGCTGGTGATATTGATGAGGCATTTGATGTTTATATTGAAGTTGGTATTAGCGTTAAATGGTGGGTTTAACTGATTCCAAGATCATGGCGAACATGTTGCTGGAATCAGTGGTTGTGTCATGTTTGGAATAATCGTATACATTGTCTGGATAATTGTGGCTTTGTAATATTAAAGAAAGTGGCACTAACTGCTGAGGCACAAAAGTTTATGATAATGATGCATAAAATTGGTTTAATGGATGTACAAGTGTATTAAACACATTAGTTGCTAATTTATAGCTCTTACATTTTGGTGCATTGTGATGATGAACTAATAATTTTTCCAATTGCCTACTTTTTCCAGATGTCAAGTAATAGTTTAACATATATATGCTTTGTCTATGTCCTATTGTGTTTGGCTCCTTCCCCCCCTCGTTTTACACATATGCTCTATTTAACTCACCATGCTCTCAACATGGTTGATGATCTAGCTTGTTATACCTTCTTCCTGCTATATTTACAACATTGTGTCATGCCCTCTTGTTTTGTTTGAGAATTAGGTTTAACAATTCCAGTGTTACTGATTATGGCTAAAATAAAATATCTTTTGTCACATCTTTTTTTACATTCAAAATTGACATGTTGCCGAAGTTGTGTGTTCATATTCAATTTGGTTGATGGTTTTTGCTGTGCAGATCAAACTTCCAGTTCATCTGGCCTTGGGAAGAGTGGGCTTATGTCCTAGACCTCCCAAGGTGGGCCCCTCAACGCGTCTTTGTTCAGGAGGTTTTGGAGAGGGAAGTTCGCTTGTCATACTGGGACAAAGTTAAGCAGGTAATTATCCATGCCAGAACCATAAGAAATGTTATTTTTGTTGCAAATTGCCCCAAAAGGACACCACTAGACTGCATTGCCACTCATGATCTTTTTTATGGTTATGGATCTCATAGTAAAATCATAAAAGGATAAGTTTCTTTATCTGTTTTTGTTGATGTAGATTCTTTCAATGTTAAAATTGTGAAATCACATGATTTTGTGATTTTCCAGTTGCCTTGCAAGGCAACTCACCACCAGAATCTTGTATCAGTGGAATTGTGGTGGAATCTTGAGTTGGAGCATAAAATTGTGAGCTTGGAATGGCTTACGCAATTTCACCAGAAGTGGGTATCGGGTTGGATTCTCATTTTAGTAAGAAAACGTATTTTTTTCTCAACCTGTTCAGGTATGAAACCCACCCTAACACAGGTGTTGGTCTCAGCCTTTTCTCACCCTCTCTGTTTCTACAAGCCCCCAACCAAAGCCATAATCAGAGCAGAGAAGGGAGAACCCACTGTGCTGTTCTCTTACCCTCATGCTTTGGTCTGCCAGGCGCTGTGGAGCTTACAACAGAGGGGAGACAAACAGACGGTGGAGCTTGCTGCAGAGGAGAGAAGCTTCTCTTCTATCACATCTAGTGTCCCTCCCCCAATCTCTCATCTCTGTTTTTAGCTTTGTATTATTTTATCTGGAAGAAACAAACAACTTTAATTAACTAAAACACTTGTCATTACTATTTTTTTTGTCAACCTTTAGTTTAAAATTCTAGATTCTATAATCAAACAGTTGGACTATTTTCTTGTGTTTTGGTTGTGCTATGTTATGAAAAACTTATGTTATATGATTAATTGTAACTTATGACTTTTATGGGATGTCACATTTATGGATTTTCAGCTTAAATTTAGTTTAATTATGTAATGTAATTTAGAGCTTATTTTCATTATCTATGTTATTTCCTATGCAGTTGTATATGTTAATCATGATTATGCATTTTTAATAGGATCTTATGGTCCGTGTTATGATTCTGTGATTTATGATATTTTATCCCCCTCCCAATCCTATGTAAAATCTTGATTTTGACTACATTGGATGTTTTTCTATCAGCAACTGAATTAATTGAATAGGCTTTAGTTTTGTTTTGTATACTTGGCATATTAATGTTTTTATGGTATATTTCATGATATTTTGTAGAGTATTGAAAATGCACCTGGTTTAGAAGAATTGCTTCCTCCAAAGGGTGGGCCGAACTTTAGTTTTGGTGCAGAAGATGGTAAAGAAAGCAATGAGCATGTACTGTCTGGACAGCTCAACAACATGGTTAAAGGAAAGGCACCTGTCCGTGAAATAATCTCATGGATTGATGAAAGTGTGTTTCCAAGTAATGGTCTAGAAGTTACTCTCAGAGTGGTTGTACAAACTTTTCTCAATATTGGATCCAAGAGTTTCACTCATTTGATGACTGTCTTAGAGAGATATGGGCAAGTCTTTGCAAAAGTATGTCCCGACCAGGATAAGCAAGTCATGCTGATAGCTGAAGTGAGTGCTTTCTGGAAGAGTAACACCCAAATGACAGCAATAGCTATTGACAGGATGATGGGTTATCGACTTGTTTCAAATCTGGCTATTGTGAGATGGGTCTTCTCAGCAGAAAATATTGAGCAATTTCATACGTCAGATCGTCCATGGGAGGTACTTAATCTTGGTCTTTTGGATAGATTGTTTGCAAATTCCCTCCTCTGTTAAGTCTACTGGGGTTTGAAACCATCTGCCTTTTTCTTTCAATTGTATTTTGACGTGACCGGCTTTGAATTTTTAAATTTATAAGTACTGAAGACTTTACATTTTTTGATTTTTGTTTGATTGTCTTGGTTTACGAATGATAGCATGTATTTAATTGAGTTGACCTTCATCATAGTTTGTTCTTTCATATAGTAATTTTACCCTGTTTTCCATCGAACAGATTCTTAGAAATGCAGTAAGCAAGACACACAATCGTATTTCTGATCTAAGGAAAGAAATATTATCTCTTAAAAAGAATTTTTCATCTGCTGAAGAAACTGCAAAGGAGGCAAAAGCAGAGTTAGATGCTGCAGAGTCAAAACTTACACTAGTGGATGGCGAACCAGTTCTTGGTGACAATCCTACTAGATTGAATAGATTGAAATTACATGCTGAAAAGACAAAGAACGAGGTGGTGTCTCTTCAAAAATCTTCAGAAGCCAAGGAAGCTCTTCTTGCCCAAGCAATGGAGGAAAATGAGGTAACTGATGTAAAATTGGTATTGGTTAATTGTCTGCAGACAGTTTTGCATATCAAACATATGTTTAAAGTGCTGGTACAATGTCTTTGAACACTAACAGTTTTCTGTTATGATTGGAGAAAACTTTTCAATCTGTGTTGGAAAAAAGTGGATGTGCCAAAAGTGTTTCTTAAATTAGAAATATTCATTCTCAACAATCTGCTTTCAGGATACTCCAAGTCAAGCACGTTTATTTGTGAAATTCTTAAGTGATAGATTACTAAAATGTAGATGCATCTTGTTGCTATAGGTAGTATTAATTAATTCCTTTAAGTCATCCTTAACTGTGCAGTTCCATACCTGCAAAACCTTTGGATTCCTTTCATTTTAATGTGATTCAATCGGAGTGTTACATAAGACACTTAAAATAACACCCTAGGAGTCACTTTTTTTGTATTTTGTAGTTGCTACTTGTCCCCTGGCTTTCGTTAACACAAGTTGAATTTGCTTTAAATTGGAGTTATAAAAAGCCATTTCCTGGGCCATTTTTGGCCTGCTCAACTGCTATTTAATTTGAATTAGATGCCCTTGAAGTTATGTTCCTCATAATATTATCATTGCATTACATACAGGCATTGTTTCTCTTGTTGTACAAAAGCTTCTCAAACGTGTTGATAGAGCGCCTTCCTGAAGGAGCTAGAACACTGCATGAGTTGAAGTCTGCACAAGTTGATGTGGTGATGGCAGTGGACCCTGAAGAGCCATCATCAATGGAATTAGACAATGAGAGTCAGAGACCTCAAAACAGGTTCCTGTGTCATTCCTTCTGACCTAGATAAATAATAAAGAATAATTTTTTTTCTTGCTTTGTGGAAATATGCTTATAAATACTATATAGTAATATTGGTTTCCTAATCTCTTGTACAGTCAAACAAATGGCGAGAAGAAAGGTGGTGCTTATAATGTAGGTGAAAAGGAGCAGTGGTGTATCATCACTTTGGGTTATGTGAAGGCCTTTTCTAGGCAGTATGCCGCTGAGGTATTGTTCGATTCACTGCTTGCATTTGAATATTATCTTAGTTATTTAAAAGGGAATGCAATGAAAACAACATTTTGCATATCAAAACTTGCACATGTTCCTCCAGAGTTAGATTGCTATAAGTTTGCAAACAACCAGATCTTGTGTGAAGGTTTTGCACAGTTCTGTTGTCGTCTTCTTAATTATTGTTTAATACCATTTTGATAATTTTGTTGCTGGCAGATATGGCCCCATGTTGAAAAGTTGGATGCAGAGGTATTGACAGAAGATGCACCTCTTCTTTTTCGGTCATCTGTTTATTCTGGTCTTCGAAGACCAATTCATGACGCTTGATCAATTTGATAATTTCACTTCTAAGCTATGTTTTATTTTTAGAATAACTTAAATCCATTCTTTAGTCTGTTAGTTAAGCATTTTCTTAGTCTACCAAAAAGCGTAAAGCTGTATGCAATTGTAATGTAAATGAAAAGGTTGGTATGAGGATTCTATAAAATTTGATTTTAAATGGTAATCAAATAAGTAACTAAAAATGACAGTAGCTGCGTATGTAATTCTCGTTTAACGTTGAAGATGGTCTCTGAAAAGCAGGCTGAATATTAAGATTGAATTGTTATTTTGGTCTTCTAATTTATTTTTTAAATTCAGTTTGATTCTCTTATCATTAAAAGATTCAATTAGGTTCTCTAATTTTTAAAAATGGTTGAATTTGATTCTTATTATTAAAATGTTCAATTACGTTCTTTGTTTTTTAAAATTGATCTTATTTTTCTTATATTTTTTAAAATGAGATCCAATTTGGTTTTTAATGGATGAAATTTAACTCATTTTAAAAAATAAGGGATATAATTGAATTTTAAAAAAATAAAAGATCTTAATTAAACATCTTTTAAAAATAAAAGGACTTAATTGAATAATTTTAAAAAATTATAAGATTTAATTGAACCTTTTTGATAATAAAAGGATTAAATTAAACTTAAAAAAATAAATTAAAGAATTAAAATAATAATTAAACCTATTTTAAATTACAACAAACCTCTACAATTCCCCTTGGCATGCAATGTCGGCAACTTCGTGTGTTTGTCCCCATATCAAAGTAGGCTGGATAAGGTGAAAACTTTAAAAGCTATTAAGTATGATTTTGGTGGCATTAAGGTCAGGTTTGAATAACCTTATATAAATATTTATAGGAGAAAAGATAAAAAAATAAAAATAAATTGAACTTCTATTAGTTTAAATCAACTTATATAGATCCTTTTCTATTTAATTTCTTCAAAAACTAAAGTGTATAGTTTAATTTTAGTTTCTTGCATATTTTACTTTTTATGAGCTCTTACATGAAAATTTATTCAAACAAGGTCTAGATCTTATGTTGTTGAGGGCATGCATTAATATCTGGAATGCATTGACAAAATTAACTTGAGATATGGTATTTGAATCCATGTTAAGAGCTTACATTTGACAATGGATCAGTGTTATGCGGATGGTGGAAGGTCAAAATTCCACCATATAAACACATCATTGCACGTTATGGTGTCACCATGGCGAGCCTTCTTTCACATATTGCCTATGACGGTTAGTAAAAATCCACCACACCATTCCGTCATGGCGAGACCATAGATGCTATTTAACAACACCGTAAGGGGTGAGCAAGGAATGGGTTAGATTAAGTTATTATTCCTTCACAACTCCAAATTTTGAATGTGCAATTTATTTAGGGGACTGTTATTTTCACTACCAACTTTGCTATTGAATGAGCAAGAAATTCCTCTACTTGGTCCCAGACCAACACCCATATCCACCATCACAGTCTAACCCTTCGTCGCATCTTCCTCCGCCACCGCAACGACCACCTTGCCTGTCGAGGAGTGGTTCCCCTTGCCCCTTGTTTGTCGTCTTTGAATTTTGTTGCATATTTTGTTGAGGGGTTTATGGGTTTCAGGGTGAGGTGTTTTGAATCTGTTTGTTGGGTTTGTGATTGTCAATGGATTTGGGATGGTGGGTTGGGGATGTTGAGCCATGATTATGTTGTTGTACACTGTGTACGCAACAAATCTGCCCTTTACACTATGTACATTGTTCAAAGGAATCGTTGTTTTATTTTTATTTTTTTTGTTCACCTCTATAATTAAATTAAATGGAAATACCATGATTCAGTTGAACACTACAACAAAATTGTGTTTGCATTTTTTTTTTCACTTCCCAGTATGTAACAAAAACACAATTTTATTGTAAAAGTCTACAACGAAACTGTTTCCGTAATGGGAGGGTAATTTTGGAATTATCTAAAAATTCACTCATGTGTGGATAGTGACAATAGCATTTTTGGTGGTAACAATAATAGTACCTTTTTCTAAATCAAATCCAAAATATATGTGACAAGAAAGAAATGTTTATTATTGAAATCACATGCTTCTAAGGTTCAATTGACAGCAAACAAGTTTTGGAAGTAAAAAACATTGAGAGGTTCCAGCCAGAATTTTCTAATTACTGCACCTTGACTTAGACAAGTGGAGTTATAAATGGTTCAGTTTTTAAATGTGTTGGTCTCAAAATTTTAAATTCATAGCACACCTTAGGTTCTGACAGTGTTGCTGCATTCCTTGAGAACTAGTGGGCAAACAAAATGACATAGCACACCTTAGGTTTCTATAGTTAGAGAAGCTTTACTCACAGGGCACCGAATTTTGGCATTTTTTGGAATTTATAATATTAGAGCTTAGGGGTTGCTATTCGTCAATTCACATGAATTGGAACCTTATATTGCAACATTTATTTATTCACATTTGTTGCAATCCCTATTTATTCACATTTGCACCAACTATTTATTTATATCTGCATTGGTCATTGGTCAACACCAGGTAGGGAAATGATGCAATAGTTTGGATAGTTGGATCATTTATCTTTCATTTGTAGTTTTACGAAAGTTGCTTCTGTATTGCATGTACTTCAGAAGGTACAATTGCTTTGGATTAAGAATTTTGACATTGTAATTATTCTATTACCAATCAAAGATCGTTACAAAAATTATATTTTGTTCTGAAACTATCTTGGACTATTCAAATTCAATAGAAAGGGACCATAGGAGCGGTGAGATCATCAGCAGAAAACCTCCGAGTTTACACCCATACTCTTTGTTGTCTTTTAACTTTGAAATGGCGTTTTTCACTTCTCTGTACCTTTGCCTTGTGGACCATGCTGCAGTCCATTCGGTCATGTGACATTCACATGGTCTCGGTGATTTTTCAATTACTATGTTATCTTTGCTTCAAGGATTCACATTTCCTACTCTACTATAGGTGAAGCTAACAAGTGCAACATTGCAACACACTTTATTGTTGTTGGTCTAGAAGAATTATTGTGTATGTGCATACATGTGCAAATCTGCTATAGGAGTATTTCCAAATAACAATGAGACTAATTCTTGTTGAGACATGCAAATCACTTAGAGTGTGTTTATTAGAGAGTGATGGAAGTGTAAGGGGATGAAAAGGAATAAAAAGAAATGAAAGAAAACATTAAGTTAGTTGTTTGATTGAGATGAAATAGAGCTTAAAAAATAAATAAATAATTGAATTAAACTAATAGATAAATAAAAAAAACTAATAGAAAAATAATCAAATGTCCTCTCAGCAGTATGCAATGTACACTCACGATTTTCTCTCACCAACCCATACTTTCACTCCCTTACCCACATCTTTTTCAAATATTTTAGCTTCATATGACCCCCTCCAAACATCCCAATTCACAACTTTCATCTCAAATCACTTGCAGTGTAAATTCATTCCCTTAAACCAAACTCCAAAAAACAATTTTATCAATTTTATTCAACTAGGAATTGAACCTTAGACTTTGCTTAGATAAAATTTTCATTAAACACATGATAACAAAATAATAAATTAAAATGAACTAACGAAAGAAACTTTTTACAAGTTAAAATCAACTCATGCACTTTAAATTTAATAAAATTGTTGGAAAAGTTAAATGACAACTTTTATAAAAATTGAAGTACATAAACTGATTTTAGCTTACGTAGAATCTTAATAATTTTTACCTTTTGTATTTTTTTCTATATAAACATTTATTGAGAAGTTCATCCAAACAACATTGTAGTGAACATACTCAAGGGATTTAACCATCTACAGATTGTGTCAAACTTTATGGGTGCCATGGAAGAGTTTGATATGTATGGAGGGAGAATTTTAAATTTTTGCCTGTTATATTTTACATTAGACATGCATATATGTGCCTCTATTTGAAAACCGGAAGATAGGATGAATATCCTCATCATGTACCATGGTCTAGTACTCACATGGTAGGGTGTACTACCACAAGGCCAAAAAAAACTGGGGCCCCTTCTATTAAAAAGAATCCAAAGCCCTCACCATGTGAACTGTTAAATGAATCTCATCGTGGCAGCAGTACAAGCAAGTGCATTGTCCCCAGCACAGTTTCAATCTCCTCATTGCCCTTAGAAAAATGGAATCTCTTTTGCACTGATGACAACCGACAAATCAAGAGAAACAGAAGGTTTTAATAAATATGGATGCAAAAGAGATAATTAATTTTATATACTACACCCCTCTTGCTTACCCCGTGATGCTCACCAAATGCACCTAAAAATTAAACTGTCACAACATCATCCACGCTGCTATATATATATTGTTACTGCTTTATATTATATCTTTATCTTTATCTTGAAACAAACACATTACTAGACTCCATTATAACTATCTTCATTCTGCACCCTTCTGTTTAGCCAAAATTCTGAGAGTTTAGTGACTCATGGCTGCTACTATGATCAAGTTATTATTTTACCTTGCCATTTTGGTTATCTTGCTTACCAATTCAAAGGGTGTGAGTTCAAGTTCAACTAGTGAGCCTACAATTTCAGCTTCTCCTGGTGTTTTGCCTTATGTGACTGCCCCAGATATTTCCTCATTTTTCCCCACTCCAAGAGCCAATCAACCAATGAGTTCTGGTGCTCCTTTTGAGGCCGAGGCACCAGCACCGGCACCCAGTTCAGGAGAGTTTGAGGGCAAGAAGTCTTCTGCTTCAGCTAGGTTGAATTGTGCAGGTGCCATTGTTGGTGTTCTACTATGTTGTGCCTTCTTAAGTAGCATAGTTGTTGTTTGAGCATGTACCATGGTACTAGTCTTAAAGGGGTTGTGAATTTCATCCACTAGAGCATAGAGCATAGTGTTCTTCTTTTCTATTAGTCCATGTTCAGTGATTTCTTTGTTGCTTGCTTAATTAATATACGTGATGGCTTACTTATGCCGAATTCAGCAAATCTCGTTTGTATTCGTAAGTCACATAATTTTTGTTCCACATTAGCTAGGATTTGAAAACTTGCTATGGGAAAATTGAACTACTAGTATTGTTAGTGTTGTTTTTGCCTGTTTCCCTCTTTTCAAATCACATTAACATAAATACACCTCTTCGCAATTCACGTTCAACGGAATAAAATGGCAAATCAAATACATACTCTATCTTATACTTCTGTTTTTGTTCTTCCAATTTTGTTCTGTTGTGAAAAAATTATACTTGCCATACAGATATAATCCCTCAAATTGAAAACATTTATTATTATACTGGCTTTATAGCGTTTACTCTTTAGATCATATTCGTTGAATCGTTGTGAAACGCATCACTGCAATCACCGAATACTCCGTGACGCGAAGATTTTATTCAATTTCACTAAAATGGATATGTTGATAGCAAAAAATAAGTTGTCGACCACTTTGTACATTTAAACATCAAAGTATATATCCAAACTTACAAAAGAGTCAATTGTTTGTTTAAATTATACTCCTTTTACAAATAGTTTCTTATGCTATTAATTCAGAAAAATCCAGAAGCTATTAATTAATTTGATTCTTAAAAGTTTACATTAACCTATTTCCCTCTAAACTATTTGGAAATTATTTTATTGAATTTGCTTTGATTGTTGTGCGTAGTTTCAAATTTTGGACAATTTGAGCCAAGAACTTGGTTCGGTTAGCAAACATCAGACTCATAACTCGCTTAAACTATTTAATATCAAAGAATAAATTAGACAATTTAACCTGCAAATATCATCAACCTCCCGCGTCTTTTGTTAATAATTTAAATATATGCATCCTTGTCCTTTATTTTAAAATTTTCTTATTATAAGAATTAATTATGAAATTAAAAATTAATTTAAAAAATTAAGAAAAATTAGTAAATAAACTAAATTAAAATATTTTTAGTGGATTAGTTTTATTTACAAATAATATATTTTTTTTAACAATACTCCATTTTATATAGGGATATTTATGTTATTTACTAAATATATCTCTTTTTTTTTCTCTCTCTCTCTCACTCCTAAACAATCCAAAAATAATTGCACTTAGTAGTAGTTTGTACTCACTTTCATTACTTCAACATTTTTATTAGGGAGTTTTACCATTTGGGGTATTTTTTTTTTTTTTCATATGGGTCATTTTCAAATTATTTATAAAAATGAGATAAATCGTAATAGGTGCTACGACTTCTGAGTTACAAGTCGTAATATCTGTTATGACTTACTATTTTTTATTTTGTTCCACTAAAGTCGTAAAATTGTTTACGACTTCAGCTTAATATTTTTTTATTTACAACTTCAAAATCGTTAGTTATTTATTTTTATTTTTTTTATTTTTTTTTCTTTTACAATTTTGAAGTCGTAAGTTTTTTTTTATATTTTACGACTTTGAAGTCGTAATATTTTTTTTTTGTGTTTTACGCTTTAATTACTTGTATTTTATTTACTTTTGCATTCAATTTTTAAAAATTATAAATAATTTTATTTATTTATTTATTAAATAAATATTTTTAATTTTACTTGTTATTAGTTTGATTTAATATGTTGTATATTTTTTATGGTTTTATTTAATATGTTATATATTTTTTTAATATTGTTTTATTTAATATATTTTATATATTTAAAATTTAGATAATCTTTTAATAATGTTATTGAATTTGGTTTTTTTTTAAATGAAATAAAAAAGTAACTTTATGATATTTAATATTTTTTTGAATATTTGTTTTATTTTAAATACTTAAATTTTAAAAACTAAAATTTTAAACCAAATATTAAAATATTTTGTTACTAATATTAACTTATAATTTATGAAATAATATTATTTATTTTGTTTAAAGGAAATTACTATTAACAACATCTAATAATTTAGTAATAAAAGTAGTTTTTAAATTAAAAACAACATAATACATTAATATAGAATGAACAATACAAATTAAAGAGAAACATAAAAAGTAGAAACTATATTAGTCATCTATTTGTTTGTATGGACAATTACTACGATTATATCTTTCACTTCTACACAATGAGCATTTCTTAAGCCTATTTAGAATTGGTTTGTCCATCTCATTATTTATACGAGTAGTGACTGGCCTTTACGAGTCATTTCGAATAATCAGACATAAAATATTGACCTAAATATTGAGGTCATTTGTCTTCACTTCAAAGGGAAAGAAAGTGATGCTGATAAACTTTGAAATGTTTTTCAACTTGTATACAAGATCAACAAAGTCATCATAATTTAAATTGTAAAAAGAACACGCTACAATCACATGCAACCAATGAATTCGAAATGCTTGAAATTGTCCACAATCACATGACCATTCATTCAATTTGACAGTATATGTCATTGCTTGTTGACCAAGCTGCCTATTTATAATTTCTTGAACCTCAAACTCCCCTCTTTCTCGAACATACATGTGAACATAATGTGAGGTAACAATGTGTTGATTTTCTTGCATCATGACATATACGTCTTCAAAGTACCTATGTCCTGCCTTTATCATATTCATGATTTTCATGTCATTAGTAACAAATGAATCATTTATTTTATTAAATATTTCATTGGCTAAGGCAGTAATAGGTAATGCTCGGGCTCCTTTCAAAACATAATTCATACATTTGGCAGGGTTGGTAGTCATATGGTCATACTGTTTTCCTTCATCTTAGGCCTGAGTCCATTTACTCTTGGGAATCTGGTCCAACCAATTTGCTGCTTATGGAAACTCTGCTCGCATTGCAAGAAACTTTGCCTCAAATCGTGGTTTCCTCATATCATATCCTATGGAAAAAGATAAAACAATAGCAAGCTTTTGATGCATGAAATGGTTAGAAGCATACCCATATTGATGACTTGTTTTTTTTAAGTCAACATTTATAAACTATTTGTTGAAATTTGATGCAATGTGGTGAATGCAATACACAGAGGAAACATCTGGTCCAATCCACCCAACTCATTCTGATTGCAAAACTACTAGTAGGTTCCCCTGTCTAATATAATACACAAATTTGGTTGAGGTGTAACATATTTCCTCATATAATGCAAGAACCACATTCAAGCTTCTTTGGTCTCGCTTTCAACAATTGCAAAAGCAAGTGAAAAATTGTTCTTGCTACCATCTTGTCCAATGGTAGTCAACAAAATACCACGATATTTTCCAGTTAAAAATGTTCCATCTACTTGCACAATTGACTTGCAATATTGAAAGCCTTCAATGCATGACTTAAAAGTCCAAAATACACGATTAAGAATCACCTTAGGAGACTCATCCTCGCCATCCTCCATTGAAGAAGAAGTTTTGTATCTTACTATTGTACCTGATACAAAGTGTTAAGCAACTGCCATCCATATAGGCAGATAACTGTATGATTGTTCCTAACTTCCAAATGTCATTTCAAGGGCTTTTTATTTAGCTATGCATATTTTTTTTATGAAACAGTATAACCAAACCATTGTAGCATGCCTGCAATCAAGGTTTTGATTTCGATAGACCAAGATTTGTTTTCACTAAATAAAAAATATTATAAGCAATTACAGATGAGTCTAACCTAACATGATCTTTTGATATGATAGAAGTTGTGTGAGTGTGAATACCATTTATTTTCTTCAACTCCCACCTGTTGTGTATTTTTCTTAACGATACTCTCACCCTCCAGTTACATCCATTACCATATTGATTACACATGACAACATACTTGTCACTCTTGTTCTTTACCACATGAAAAATAAATGAATTGACAAAATGAAATTGTTGAATGGCATCCACAACTGCTTGTTTTGATTCAAATATCAAGCCTTCATAAAGGTTATTTGTACTAGCATTGCCTCTGTTCTGATAAGGATTTGACTACTCTTGATTTTCTGAAAGTTGGCTACTAATAGTTTCAAAATATGATGATGACCCACTTTGATTGTTTGGTTCTCCATGTTCATGAACATCGTGTTGTTGCTCATCGTCACTGAAGTCGCTAGCATTATCTCTTATTATGGGTTCTTCACTAGTCATTTGTCAAAAAATATAAATGTAACTTATTAGTGAAAATGTAAATAATTTAGTGTATCTAACGTTAAATAAAAAAAACCACCATACTGCGAAAAATTGAAAAAAAAACACACCCTTCTGGTAAGACTCCCTAATTTAGTGTATCTAACGTTAAATAAAAAAATATATCGGGAAAATGGTAAGAGAAATGTGAAATGAAAGACACTTTTGTATTCTGAAAAATATGCAAGACTGTTACTTCGTGAAATGCAGTGTGAACCAGACCTCCCTTTTATAATGAACATGAACAGTGAATAATGAATCATATGTTTCTATCAATGAAAATAATAGTATTTTCATAGCAAGACTTTTCATTTCATGTATAGTGTGCATATAATTAACTAGTAACATTTTTGTATAAATAATAGTAACAACTCCAAAATACTATTATCTAATAACTTATTTAAATTTCTAAAACACAAAAATAATATTAACTTACTTATTATTTATTAAAAGACTAAACCCTAAAATAATAATAACTTAAAACTTATAACTTATTAAAAGACTAAACTCTAAAATATTATTATCTAATAACTTATTTAAATTTCTAAAACCCTAAAATAATATTAACTTAACACTTATAATTTATTAAAAGAGTTAACAGTTATAATATTATAATATATAATAACATATATCCTTTTAAAATTACGATATAATATTTTAAAATGAATAGTGATGTCGTGACTTGCTTCACGACTTTGAAATCGTGGGACCAAAATCGACCTTCCATCCCATCATCCATTATGCATGAAATCGCATCCAACCGTCCATTCAAGTAGTGAAGTCGTGCCATCCTTCACGACTTTGAAGTCATGGCCAATGAACGACTTCTAAGCTGCACCATTTTGGCAGTGAATTGGTGAAGCAAACCGTAGGAAAAATGCATAAAAACTGCACCATTTTGGCCATTTGCATGTAGAGAATTGGTGAATCAAAGTGCAGGAAAAATGTAGAAAAATATTGAACTATTTTGGTCATTTGCACGCAGTGAATAGGTGAATTAAAGTGCAAGAAAAATGCAAAAAAACTACACCATTTTGGCCATTTCAACGCAATGAACAGGTGAATCAAAGTGTAGAAAAATTGTAGCAACTTAGTTGTCTCGTGAAGCATGGCACATGCATGAATAGTATAATAGTAAAGTTATTTCATTAATGGACCGTCATTCAATGCATCATGCTAGTACACGTTAGGCTGCTGAATATTGCAGAGGGTAGCTTACATGAAAGTAAGTATCATACTCGTGAAACATGACAGAAAAATAGTAGGTTGAAAGTTTAGATGCATGTTTTACAGCTGATGAATAAGTTGAAGACACCAAGGCTACGTGTTCAAAAAAGTCCAAATCTTAGCTGGTTGAAAGTTTTGATGGTTGTACTAAGTTCAACATTAACTCAAATGCATGTCAATTTGTCATCTCGCGAACTGAAACCATTAAATGTGTGAGGTCCAATCAAGTTGGCTAAAGACAAATATTGCATGCATCTTGAAACATCAAACCCATGAATAGTATCGTGTTGTGTATATTGCATTCCACGTGATGGATATAGGCTTTATACAAGTAAGTTATCCAAAGCCTACACTTTGGTAAAAAAAAAAGCAATACTCATTAAGTGTGTGATGCATTTCACATGAAGCTTGTATAAATATAGTGTGCCTTTATTCACTTGCACTTTCATTCTTCTCCTGTCTTATTTTCATCCAACCTAAGTTTCCTCATGAAGCTTGTTTTTGTTTGTCTACATCCCACTTTTTTCATCCTTCTATCCATTTCTTGTTTCCTTCATTGTGAACCAATGACACATGCACAACCTAGACCTATTGATGGCTCGTTGTTGTGCTTACAAGACAACCATATTTCGAATCAAGTGTGGGAAGGCCAAGAGAGAATGATTTGTTCGAGGTATAATTATGTTTGGGCTTTTACACACTTAGATCAGATAGATAATCGTGTCAAAAATCTAATCACTTTAGCTGGTTTTGGTCTTGTTATAAATGTCAAAAAAATTGATATTAACCAGCATTTGGTTAGTGCGTTGGTTGAACATTGGAGAACCGAAACTCACACATTTCATTTTATACATGAAGAGGCAACCATAACTTTACAAGATGCGACCCTACAGTTGGGCTTGAAGATTGATGGATTGCCAGTAACTGATAACATCACCGGTTATGTACATGTTGCTTGTTAGGCATTACTAGGGGACACTCCATCTGATAAGTATATAAATGGTAAAATGATTTATTTAAGCTGCTTGGGCAAAAAAATTTCAGCAACTTCTAGTTGATGTTGATGATGTTGTCATTGCACAACATGCTAGAGCTCACATTATGATGTTGATAGGCGGTTGTTTGATACCAGATACATCAGGTAGTTCGTTTTATGTATCTCCTTTTATTATCGAATTTGACTGAGGCAGGTCATTACAGTTGGGGTGCAACAGTATTAGCATCCCTTTTTTGAGCTTTAGATCGGGCTGTGAAGCTTGAACAAACAGAAATCGATGGATGTTTGTTGCTGCTACAATCATGGGTGTGAGACCACATTAAATGTATTGCCCCGAAGATACATCACCTATTTGTGGAAGAAGTACAAGAACTTGGATTTCCTCTTGCACGAAGGTGGTCTCGTTTGACAACCAAAACAAATATTGCCTCCAATTTAGTCAGATTGATACGCGTCATATTAGATAGACTACATATGATTGAGGTTCATTTCTTAATTTTCATATTAAGTATTTTTTTCTATTTCCTATTCGAACTTAAATATGTGACAATAATAATATATGTCTTGCCGTTCTTGTGGACTCCTTATGGCACACTAGAAATAAGGTCATTCATTAATTATGTTGAGGTATCAATGATTGTTCGAGCAAAAGTCCCTCTCATGTTTTGCAATTGTGGAAGACATCTAACAAACAAGGTCATGAGATGAGACAATTTGGAATGTGACAAATTATTCCATATAACTCACCAAACCTAGATAAACTCCATGACATAGTTATGAGAAGGAGAACAAATATTTTTTGGCCTCACCATCATCGCCACTGGATTGCCAAATGGAATCATTGGAATGATTATATTGTTCACAGTGAAATGGACCAAGGTCTTTTTGGTGAAAATTGAGAAGACATGCAATGGTATATATGTCGAACTAGACAACGATATATATCACATGAGGGAACACGATCTCCTGAGGTTGTAAGTTTAATTTAGAATTTTAATAAATTTTTTCTATTATTATTCATTATTATTTCTAACTTCATAAATCTTAATTCATGGTATTATATTGGTCATCACCAACATCAATCATATGTTGAATCCAGTGTACCTCTGATACATGTTTCTAGATATATGCCCCAACATTATCAATCACAAGCACAATATCAATCAATTGGTTTTCCTGGGTACATGCCTTAAGGATGTCAACAAAGTTTTCAACCATTAGGGTTCTCATCATATATGCCTCAATACTCATTTTAAGTTCCTTCTATCTCAAATATTTTTGATGGAGTCTCACAAAGGTTTGACACCACTTTCAACACTTTGTCATCTGCATAGAATCTACCACCATCGAGTTCTTGTTATTGTCCATTATTACCTACTAAAATGTGTGACATGGGTCACGAAGATGAGGAGGATGATGATGATAATATCAATGATGATGATGATGATGACAACAGTGGTGATCATGTTCTTCAACAACAATACACAATCACACGTGGTCATCCAAGAACAAGAGAAGGTAGAGATCGTAGAACAAGAGAACAACAATCACATGCAAATCTAATGCAATAAGATGAGAGATCTTGACGAATATCCAGAAGAACTCGTTGTGAGACAACATCTCATTATTAATTTTTTTGTTAAAAAAACATGCAATTTTCATTTAAATGTCTTGGATTTTTAAATTAAAGTGTTTTAAAAATTTAGTATCTCCTTTTAATTTTAGTATCTCTTTTTATTAAAAGATTATATAAATTTTAAATATACAAAATATATTAAATAAAAAAAAGTTAAAAAAATATATTAAATATTTTAAATAAAACAATATTAAAAAAAATATATAACATATTAAATAAAACCCTAAAAAATGTACAACATACACTACTAGAAAGAAGCGATTCTACGACGGTCAAATACGGGATACAATGTCGTTTTTTGAACGTCATTGAATGTGACGTCGTCAAAACTTAAAAATTTCAACGACGGGTCCCAAAACACCGTCTTTGAAAGTGAGCAACTTTCAAAGACGGTACTTACCTTAGCAACGTCTTTGAAAGTAGGTATTCTAAGACGTTGCTGAGGTAAGCATCGTCTTTAAATGCCTACTTTCAAAGACGTTGTTGAGGTAAGCACCGTCTTTGAAAGTACGCATTCTAAGACGGTGTTTACCTTAGCAACGTCTTTGAAAATAGACATTCTAAGACGTTGCTGATGTAAGCACCGTCTAAGAATGCGTACTTTCAAAGACGGTACTGATGTAAGCACCGTCTTTGAATTGAATATTATTTTTAATTATTTATACTTTTTCTGGTTGATATCCCATCAGAAAAAATATAAATAATTAAAAATAATATATATTAGCATGATTACAATTAATATTAATGGATTTTGTAAATATAAATATAAGTAATTAAAAATAATATATATCAGCAACCCATATTGATCCATCGATCCCACAAAATACATAAGCCATAAGTTAATATACCATATCCACAAGGAAGAACAAGAAGACAAATTAAAACAAACATTGAAAACCAAAAATACAAAATCTTAGTCAAAAATGGATTTTGTAAATAACTTGAAGCATAAATGCCCATTTTGCACACTCTTTCCAGACCAGGGTTGAAAAAATAAAAAAGATCCAAACTTTGGCATAAAATGAGTGTCTTATAGGCTTGGTTGACATGGAACTCCCATGACTGCAAAGAATCAATCAACACCACCTTTGATTTGTTCTGCTACGTGGCTTCCATTCTCTCACTAACTCCTAATTGATGAATTTACTCTACCCCAAAAGAAGGAACTTTGCAGCTTCCTATATTCTACTAAAGGTTATCTTAATCTGGATAAATAAGGGTGATTTAGATAAGAGCAGACTTCATATTTTAATAATTTCTCTTCAATGGATTAGGAAGACCCACCACACCAAGTGCCCTTCTCATACAACTTCATTTACAAAAAAATAAATTAGGCATGTATCATTGTTTTTTCTTTTTTTTCTAGAAAAAAAATGTAGTAACTTTTTTATTTGTATGCAACTTTTCTATTTTAGCCAGAATTATCATAAAATGGTAGATTTAGCTTCTTTAGAGCATGTTTAAGTAAATTTTTCTAGAAACACTTGCAAAAGAAAAAAATAAAATAAAATAAATTTTTTCTATTTTTCATAAACTAAAATTAGCTTCTACATAAATTAATTTGTAGACACTCTTGTATTAATTTCTTAAAAAATATTTTTAACTTACGTATAAACTAATTTTAACTTAAATAAATTATTATTATTTTATTTACTTTCCTAGACTCTTAATAGAAAATTATACACAATAAAAAAATTGTTTCCCACATGTCCTTAATACCCCGTGATACTCCAAGTAGTAACCAGAAATTAATGAACTAACTAACCAATTTCAATTAAATGAATTAAGTCTCCTCTAATAAATTAAAAAATAGCAACCAAACAATCTAAAGTAATTTTTTTTTAAAAAATCCACCGCTAAAATTTAGCAGTATTGAATTAGCAAGGAAAGAGTTATGAGACCATCACCATATGACTCTCAATAATATGTATTATAAATTAATGAATTTTAGTAAGCAGGCAGGAACTAACTAAATATTGTTAAGTAATCTGATTTCAAAATTTCAATACCCCTATGAAAGATATCTTTAATAAATATAAGGGCAGAATTTTTTAAGTCATACCAATTAAACTCAAAATAAATTATATAAGTGCCACTTACCAGACTCTTTAGCCTCTCTTGATGAATTAGCTCTCTAACAGGCCGATAAGTAGCATTTGTGCACAAGTTCTACAATGGACAGGTTGACAATGAATAAATGATATAATTAAAAGCACAAAAAACAAAAAGCACTTGTTACAAGATAGTGTTATATCCAATGTGAACAATATAAAAGAATAGTAGCAACCTTTAGATCACTTCCAGTATATCCTTCCGTCATAGTTGCAAGTTCCTTAAACTCAACTTCGTTGACCACCTTTTCTTTTGCCAAAAGATTCCTCAAAATCTTTTCCGTGTTCTCCCCAGATGGTAGTCCTACCATAATCCTGCATATATATATGATGTAAAAAATATAATAGGGGCAACAATGGACACATAACAGGTAAGTGATGATTTATAACAATTCACACACTTAAGTAAACTATATATAGATGGCTTTGAAGAAATAAGTAGAATTATTAATAAGTAAACTATAGATGCCATTTTAGTTCAGAATCCCAAATTCGGGCACTCTCAGAATCCTACATATCAAAAGAAGAAGCAATGTCCATTAATTACCTTCCTTCCTGGGTCTACAGAATTTTTCCAAGTAGGTACAAATGCATTTGGAGTAGCAAATGAACATGCTTGAAGTGGTTCTCTACCTCAATATGCAAAAACTGTTGCACCAATAGCTGTGAGATTCGTGAAGCTTTTTAAGAGTTGAAAATATCTACACCCATGTTCCTTTTACCTAATTAATTAATATCATAGAAATCACTTAATCTTAATATATATGGCTAAGATTTCTTATCTTTCTTTTTCAATCAGCCAGTGATTCAATGAGTAGTTATATTGAGTCTTGTCCTCAAATCCTACCACAAAAGAATAAATAAAAGTGTGCATTCACCTAGCTGTCTACTCATCCATAAATTACTGTAAAACTTGGCACATCTGGTGAAGGAGTACACTTGCCATCTCTCTACTATTTCACTCTGTTCCCTTCCCTGATAGGTCATTTCCATGGTAGCAAACCAATAATAATAATAATAATAATAATGCATATAAAATAATTGATAAGATAGACATCACAAATTAGAAGTTGAATTGAACTGCAGAATTAACATGAAAAATTGCTTCCATTGTACACATAAAAATTGACGGTCACAGGCTCTCCAGTCTCTCTACACGTTTGAGATAAAAAATCAAAATTCCCAATATTTTTAATGGAAGAATTAACATAGAACAAATTCAGCATTTCAGCATTAAAAATTCAACATAATACCCTTCTCCCAAAAGAACCTAGCAACCAAAAATGAAGCCGTGGCATTGAGAAATGAAGCCTCTGCTTCAGGGTCCTTGATATTGGCCTCAAGAGAATCAACCCGCGAATCCAAGGACTTCCCTCTTCGCTGTAAAATCTCAACGGTTTGCTTCGAAGTTCTCTCAGCATAATATCCTTCTCCCAAAAGAACCTAGCAACCAAAACAAAACAAAACCTCTTGATGCTGAGAAAATGCACACTAAATCAAAGAATTGAAGGGAAGAAAGTGCATACCAGGAACTCATTGGTGTGAATCAAACGACCTGGGAAGAATGTTGCTTTCCCAAACGGAACCTAAACACCCACTACCAAGTTAATGAATGTGAAAGTTGAAATGTGTGAAAAAGGAGGATTTGTTTGTTGATTACCATGATGTCGTAGGAGAGCTGTTCAAGGAGCTTGTGGACGAGGTTGATGAGGCTGTTTTGTCGACGACAAAACCTCGTACGCGGTTAATTTCGCTCTGCTTGTCGGCAATGGTGTCTTCAATGCGCTTGGCCACCTTCTGCACCTCCTCTACTGGGAAGAGGGACGCGAGTGAGGTCACAGACCCCTTCTTCGGCAATGGTGTCAATGATCTTTTTAATTTCTAGCACACACTGCAGCAAAGGAATTTTATTGATTAAAAATTATGCAAAGAAAAGCACAAGTCTCAAACATAATACATGGATTAAACCATTAGATGGCTCGATGCTTGCAATTGATACAAATAGCTATAAAATAAACAAAGATCAGTAGAAGACACTTACTTGGGACCTTCCCACGCGACAGCTGTGCCTTTGACGCTCTCAGCTTTTAAAAACTATGGTTCTGGTAAATACTCGGAGGAAGTGTTTAGGGTTTTGCTTTTGGCAAGAGATTATTTCCTTCGACGTTGGTATAGATCTAAGAAGATGATGGTTTGTTTCTAGGAACAAAGAAGAGAAAGAGGCAGAGACAGTGAACCACCTCACTCAGTGCCGTAAAAATACAAAGACGAGTTTGAAAGACCATCTTTGTACATCATTCAACTACAATGGTCTTCTAAATAGCCGTCCTTAAACTCATAATTTATTACAATATTACCACAAATATTTTTCAAAAATGGTTTTTGGCCGACCGTCGTAATTGAGATGTCATAATAAATACTTTTTGCAGTAGTGATATTAAATAAAACTAATAACAAGTAAAATTAAAAATATTTATTTAATAATTAAATAAATAAAATTATTTATAATTTTTAAAAAATTGAAAGCAAAAGAAATTAAAATACAAGTAATTAAAGCTTAAAACACGAAAAAAAAACATTACGACTTCAAATTCATAAAATATAAAAAAAAAAAACTTAGGACTACAAAATGTTAGTGTCATAGTCGTAGACAGTAATTTCAGTACTAATTTGCAAAATTCGCGTCGAAGACTCCCGTCACCTGTTCGACGAAATTCCCGACCGAAGCGTGGTCTCCTGGACCTCCATCATTGCCGGTTGCGTCCAAAACGACCGCGCTAGGGACGCGGTTCGCGTCTTTAAGGAGCTGCTGGTTGAGGAGAGTGGGAGTGTGGAGTCCGAGGATGGTGTTTTCGTGGACTCGGTGCTTCTGGGGTGTGTTGTTTCGGCGTTTTCGAAGCTGGGGTGGAGAGGTGTGACAGAAGGTGTTCATGGATTGGTGATCAAGAGGGGTTTTGAGAGGTGTGTGGGGGTTGGGAATACTTTGATGGATGCTTATGCCAAGTTTGGGGAGATGGGGGTGGCGAAGGTGTTTGATGGGATGAATGAGAGTGATCACTATTTTTGGAACTCTGTGATTGCTGAGTATGCGCAGAATGGGTTGTCAGCTGAGGCTTTTTCTGTTTTTGGTGACATGGTGAAGAGTGGCAACTTTAGATATAACGCGGTGATCATGGATTGGTCTTTCAGGAGCTTTGCAGCTGGGGAAGTGCATACATCATCAGGTATGTTATATAATGAATCAGTTCAATTAAAAAGATTTGGTCTTTCGAGTTTCGACATTGTTTTACGTTTTAGTGTTTACTTGAAAAACTCTATATTTGGTCCTTACCTGAAAAATTGTTTATGTATTGGTCCTAAGTCCTAACTGCTTGTTGAACTTATGATGATGCTGAGTTAGTTAACATTTTATAATATAACGATGCTGGATATTTGTTGAGTTGGCAAATGTTTGTCAAACTCAACAAACATCTATTAGCTTTGTAACCGTGACAAATGATTGGGGCAAATTTGTAAATGTTGTTTTTTTGTGTAAACCAAAATGTAGAGTTTTTTTCTCATTTAATGAGGACCAAAATGGAAAAGTGGTGTAAACTGTCCAAGTTGAGGGATCAAATTTTAATTTTAGCTTGTTCTTATTTTTTGTCCAATTATTGTATATGTGTACAAAATAATTTAACAAATGCCTAGGTGAGAATTGTTGGTCTAACTTGCTCGTTTTCTTGTACTGTAGGTTATAAAGATGGATTTGGAGGATAGTGTGTTTGTAGGTACTTCTATTGTTGATATTTACTGCAAATGTGAGAGAGTTGAGATGGCTAGGAAGGCATTTGATTGCATGAAAGTGAAGAATGTTAAGTCATGGACTGCTATGGTTGCTGGTTATGGAATGCATGGCCGTGCAAAAGAGGCTATGGAAATCTTCTACAAGATGATAAGGTCTGGGGTCAAGCCAAATTACATTACTTTTGTGTCAGTTTTAGCTGCTTGCAGCCATGCTGGTATGTTAAAGGAGGGCTGACATTGGTTTAATAGAATGAAATGTGAATTTATTGTTGAACCTGGGATTGAGCATTACTTGTGCATGGTTGATCTCCTTGGGCGTGCTGGCTATCTTAATGTTATGGTTTGATAAAGGAAATGAATGCGAAGCCTGATTTTATAATCTGGGGTTCCCTTCTTGGGGCTTGTAGGATTCACAAGAATGTGGAACTAGGGGAGATCTCTGCAAGAAAACTATTTGAGTTAGATTGAAGTAATTGTGGGTACTATGTGCTACTCTCCAATATATATGCTGATGCTGGAAGGTGGGATGAAGTTGAGAGGATGAGGATATTGATGAAGAGTCGTGGATTGCTTAAAGCCCCTGGATTTAGTATAGTTGAACTTAAAGGTAGGATACATGTATTATTAGTTGGAGACAAAGAACATCCTCAGCATGAGAAGATTTATGAGTATCTGGACAAATAAAATGTCAAGCTGCAAGAACTTGGGTATATGCCAAATGCAATATGGTGCTTCATGATGTTGATGAGGAAGAGAAAGGAATGGTTCTAAGAGTTCACAGTGAGAAACTGGCAGTTGCCTTTGGAATCATGAATTCAGTTCCTGGGTCAATAATCCATATCATAAAAAATCTTAGAATTTGTGGTGACTGCAACGTTGTAATTAAATTGATTTTCAAAGTAGTAAATCGAGAAATTGTTGTCAGAGATTCTAAGCGGTTTCATCATTTCAAGGAAGGGTCGTGTTCATGTGGGGACTATTGGTGACAGCAATTGAAATAAAGAGAGTCAAAATCTGTAGTGGAGGTTGTGCATTATTTCTTCATTATATAGGCCAGACATGCACATAACTATAATGTCTCTGGAAGTGCATATCTGTCTTGAACACTAATTAATTTGTTTTTGGAATGAATGGTGAATCAATTAGTTGCTGTAAGGATAGTGAGAGAAAAATCCAGCTGTTCTTTTAGATTGTATATTCCCAGTCAGAATATACAGTGTTATAGTACTATCAAGATAGCACCATAAAACAAAGTGCAAATAACATACAGTAACTGTTTTGACTTAAATGCCTTAAAGCACATGTAAAGTTGCCCCTATAGCGGCGTTGGTTCAAATGCTCAATTGCTTGCTAAAGGTCAAAGTATATCATAGCAAATTCTTTTAGAATTATTCAAGATGGTGAGGGACATAAAGTCTACAAAATATCATGGAGAACAACCTCTGAAGAGGTTGCCCATAGATCTTCCTCCTGCTCTTGATATCTGTGGTTGATCACATTCTGAATCAGCATTGGAGTGCCTTAAAGAAGTCTGGAGGGCCTTGTTCTCACACTTCAATGTTTCCACCTCAAATTGAAGCCTTCTAATGGTTTCTCTCTTTTCATCATTTCTTTGGACCAACTCTACCAACTGATGCATATTGTCCTCTGTAAGTTTTGTAATTTGATACTTCAGCGTTGACCACATATTGTCAAATTTGAAATTGATCATTGATGGATCTTCATTTCTCTGATTTAATTCCGAATCCTCAATCTTCATAAGAACATTTTCTGTGGTAGAAATTTTGTTCATTCTGTCTTCCATTTGAGTGTCTCTGCATTCAAGTTCTGATTTAAATTTCATGTTGCATGGGTCAGCTGATAAGAATTCACGGCATTCATCTCCTTGCTTGTTGAATTGATCAAAACCAAGGTTACTACCATCAAATTTGATATTGGAATGCTCTGCAGAATATTTTGGATGGTGATTCCAGCCCTCGTTGAGTTTTTTATCCTCCAAGTTACCTGTTGGTCTTTTATTGCAGATAGCACAAATGGTATTTGATGTACCAGAAGATGATAAAGATCCTGAATTGAAGGTACCATTAGAAGTGTTGAACTTCAATTGGTTGTATGCTAAGGCTAATACACGGTAAGATTGCCCAAATTCATCAAGCATCTGTATGAGGTCTCCTCTCCATTTGCAATCCATGCTTTCTTGGTTTGGAGAATTGTCACCATTTAAAATGGTTTTCATAGCATCCAATTTCTCATCCAAATCTAAAAATCAATAAAAACACAAGTTTGAGTGAAGACTGCAAATAAGACAGACATCCCAGAATGAAATAAGACAGATCCCAGATTTCCAATTTCAACTTTATTATTTGCAACTTTACTATATGCTTTCAACCAACAAAACAAAGAAGTCAAAGAAAGCTACAACTTGTTAAAAATGGGAATACTAGTTGCACATATATTTAGTGTGCAACATGCAGCATAATTGTTACACCTCAGCGTGCATGCCTGTGTATATGTGTGAATGAGAATGACCCAGAGAGAGAGAGACAGATACCTGATATGGTGGTTTGAAGCCACTGAGACTGGTAGATATGAGCAGAACTCCATGATTTAGGATCTTTATTCTCCATTAACAAATGTGTCAACTCTAATCACCTCAGAGCAAGATAATTTATTAGAGGACCAAACGGGGACAACAGGGTAAAGTGTAAAGGAGCAAGTAAGGAATTTGAAAAGTAAGTTTTAGGTCATGGACTTTGTATATAGCAGCCGACAAACGTTAAGCACATTCTTTTTCAAATTCGAACGCATTCTATAGGAGAGTTCTATAGTTTTCAATATACTATTTTAACCAAATGTGCTCATTATAACTCATAAATATGTAGGCTGACTTTCTGGAAACCACTCCAATAATCTCGTTTCTTTAAAATATACGTATTTAGTAATGAGTTTAATATTGATAGTGGCAGCTGTATATAGCTCGCAACACAATTAAAAAGTTGGAGGTATCTTTGGTCATAATTAATTACCCTATAACCCATAGGATTGATAAGGTAAGACAGCTAAGTTTACATATAGGGTGGTGATCTATTTAACAAAAAAATTTATGTTTGATTTTTTATTTTTTTGTAAAATACGGAAGTTCCTTTAGACCAATGATAATCACGTCCCAATCACAATTAATCTCTGATCCAGTAGATTGAATGATTCTCTTGTGATCTCTGGCCTAGACTAAAAGAAATTGGAGGAATCTTTGGTCATAATTAATCTTACCCTATAGTGAAATGTCTACATAGAAACATAAAGGTGCATATAAAATGAAAAAAAAAACAAAAAAGTAACAAAGCAAATAAAATTCTGAAAATGAAAAAGAATGGGTTAAGGCCTAATTATTCATAATTTCTTATTTAATTCTTCATTTTTATTTTTTTGAAAATAGTAAATTATCATTTGGGTCCTTATAATTGTGGGGTGTTATTATAATAGTCCTTGAAATTTGAAACATGATAAATAAGTGATTGAGATTGAAAATATTAGTCAAATTAGTTTTTTTTTGTTAGTATTTTATTAACTCTGTTAAGAAACTTGTGATGTGGCATGTTATATGTTATGTGATTGTCCAATCATATATATATACTATCAGAAATCAAATTGATAATAAGTTGATGATTTCAGGAAATAAAATGATATTAAACTACAAAAACACTAACGAGTCAGATTTAGGATAGATAATCTTCAATGATTGGTCTTTATCAACAAAACATTAAAAAAAAATCATGAGACCTTCACGTCTCACTCTCACTCCTTAATCATAAACATATCTTTCTTCCCTTTGCTCCACAACAACCACCCTCACTCTTAAGTCATGAACCCACTACATATGACAAAAAGTCTAACAATACTAAAGGGTCTAGTTTAGTAAGGTGAGCAAAATCTCTAAGTTGTTATCATCTCTTGGTATATATGTCTTTGATTTCTACGGATAAAACAAACTAATGGTTATTGTGATAGTTTTTTTTTTCATTCTACTAAATTTATAGGATAACAATTATTATGATAATTTTTTATTGGTATATTTATTTTAGTACAATAAATAAAAATAGATAATTATTTTATTTTATTATTACATTTAGAAAAAAATAATGAAAAGTGATGCTGTGATAATAACTGTAATTGTTTTTAATATAAAAATGCTTACATATCATAGAGTAGTTTCATATACTATCATTTTATTAAAAAAAAATTATGAACAAATGTTAATCATTAGTTTTTGTTATTGAGAGATATTAGAATTCAGGGCCTCTTCCTTTCTCATTTTCCTCTCAACCACTAAACCAATCTTATAACTATATTTTAGTGATTTACTTGTATAACATGGTACTTTATATTTAATGGTTTACTCTAATGACTTTGTAAATGTTGCAAAGGTTTTTTTACTATTTTAAATATATGTAGCTCAAACATATAATATGCAAGTTGGAAGCATATATTGTAATTCTATAAGTAATCCATGTCAAAATCATATGGCTAATAAATTAAAGTTTCAAAGGCATCCTAACATATTAAATATATTTTCTCTAAAAAACATTAAATATATGTAGATAAAAAAGGATAACATGCAACTTAGAAACTTGTATTGTAACACTGTGTATAGCATTTTCCAAAATAAAATATCAAATCTTATGTCAAAAAATAAAAATTTCGGAAAGTGAGTTAGTGATTGTTTTTATTCTCCTAAAAATTTTGGTCTCATTTTCTCTCATCAAAACTAAAAAAAGGAGCTAGGACCCAAATTCAATTGAGCTCCTGAGCCATGATTATGACTTAGGTTTGGTCGAATCAAGATAAAAAGTTCGAGTTCAATTCAAATTCAAAATTTATAGTCCTAAAACCCTAAATTTTATCGAGCATGATCAGGCTAGCCTGATTAGTCCAATTGATTTGCCATGACCTTTTTATGCAAAGCAACACGTGATGGTAGAGGAGATGAAAGTGGCTATTACAAGGGAGTAGAGGAAGAAGATAGGTTTGTGAGTAGGGAGTGAGGGTGATCGCTGGTGGGGTTCCATGAACTTTTAAATATTTTGTTGATAAGGATCAATTTTGGTGGACATACATTATAATTTTATGTAGTTTAATGTCATCTTAGTACTTAAAATTATCAATTTATTGTTAATTTGATTTCCATTTATGTCTTCATGAATAGGAAACATTTCTTATGATGTGTCATGTTGAATATTTCTTAGAGCATTTATAATATATAATTGTTTAAATGAATTATTTATTTTAAATTTGTGAGTTTTATGATACCACATATTTAATAATTTTGCATAAAAATTTATGTCAATACTAAAGTTGTTAGAGTAAGTACTTGAGACACATTAAATTTTTATTGAAAAAATTGTTCTTTTTTTATTGCTTAATTATATAAGTAACCCACTTAAACAATACAATGTCAAGTAATCAACTTCAATGATAATATTTGTTAAACATTATTGCTTAACTTTAAACAACTCATTTAAGCACCCCACATTAAGAGATGCTTTTAAGGAAGTTAATTGATGGTTAATTATATGAACTAACTTGATTAATAAAATTTAATTTCACTATATAAAAAATCATTGTTTTCTCTTTTGAAAAATGAGTTCTTCATGAGAAAAAGTTATTTATCAAATGAATCTTTTATTAGTCTTTCATTAATTTTCTTTTGTTAAGTGAAAATTTTATTTCCTATTTAATTTTTTTAAATATCGTGACTTTTTCATTTAATTATTTTAAATATCAATGGTTTTCCATAGGACTTACAATCAACTAAAAGAGAATAAAAGTTTAGCACAAATTAAATTATTTTGATTTTAATTTTATGGTTCATCAAGGAAAAGAAACCTTGACTAATCTGAAATTTGATCGAGGGGTAAGTAAAATCTGATTAAAAATTATTTTCACCTAAAATCAAACTTTAATAAAAATAGATTAATTTAAATGTTAAATATTATTAAAAAAAATTGAAAGAAATTTAGGTTATTTTTATTTTATTTTTCTGTTACATTAAAAAATGAAACTAAGGTCCAGGAAACATTACACCAATAGGCAAGAAGTTAGGGAACAACATCAAAGATACAAAATCAGGAAAGAAACCAAAAACACGAAAATCAACATTAAGTAAGTAAAAAACACTGTTAGTGTTTCTTTTTATAGAGGTTTTTACTTTTTAGCTTGGGTTGTTGTCCTTGAGGTCAGCAAAAAAAATTATAGACAAGAAATTAGGCAGAGAAGGCGTGTCCCAAAAATTAACATATTTTTTTAAAAAAAATATTTAATGATTTGATATTACTATAAAAAAATGTTAATGGTTAACCAATATTACGGTTGCGTGTCTTGACAAATGAAGAGAATACATTAAGGTATATATTGTCAATAAAGATTAAATTAAAATATAAGAATGGCAAGATAGTGGCGATTGATGATTCCAACATTATGGCGGAAAGAATATAGTCTATGGTATATACCACATTACCACCGCCCTCGACTCGTCCCTCTTTTTAGTCTTTACAACATATGCAACAAATGCCATTCATTCTTGTTTTAATTACAGATGCACCACAATTGAGCATTCCAATGAAAAATAAAATCTTAGAATATGCTTCCAAGAGGAAATCCTCGAGATGGTTTATACTACCGATATGATCATTTAAGCCATTATAATTACATTCAATTGCGAGAATTTACGTGAAGTGATAAATTTAATTTTTACTAGAGTAAATTACAATAGTTACATTCCCTACTTTCTGTTTGGTGAGATTAACAAAATCTGCTTATTTTTTCTATCTCAGCGTTAACTATTAAATTATTTGAAAAATTTTACAATGATACCCATTATATATTATATTAAATTTTTTAATTGTTTGAAAAATATTATATCATGTTCTTCAATAAAAGAGGTTGCTTGAAACATTTTTTTTAGAACACCAACTCATGTTATTTCTTTCAAGAATTGGTCAACAATACAAATAGGAAGTTGATAAAAATTATGAAGACCAAAATCTAGAAACCCTAACTAAGCCATGAGCCACTAAATTGGCTTGTCTCCTAACAAAGCAAGCTCTATAGTTTGGGAGAGACTTCAATTGATCACGACTCTTCTTCATGATGCAACCAAAAACATATGTCTTCTTTGCCTTGTGCCAGTGACAAGGTAATCTTCTGACAGTAAACCTCTATGATAATGTCTTTTAGGAGTTTATTCTTAAGCCAACTAATAGCTTCGAAAAAAAGCTAGGGCTTCATCTTCATGAACTTGGGCCAAAAAGTCCATGCAGAGCACACGAGCTCCTTTAAATTAAAACACCCCATTCATCACCTAAGCACATCCCCACGCCCATCTTCCCATTAGCTTAAAAAAAAAAGTTGTGTCCACGTTACATTTGAGCATCACACATGCACTTAGTACTTTAGCTTTCAGGGATAGAAAGTAGAAGCTTAAACACAAAATCATAGAAGCTATCAACTTGATCCATCAATGGGGAGATCTGATTCCAAAGGTCTGCTTCGATCCAACATGCTTGCATCTTTGAACAATTTAGGGGTTGCTTGAAACGTTAAAAAAGCAAAAGTTAGTATAATTTCACAAAACTTTAGGCTGTGTTAATTTTTTTAATAAGAATAAAAATAACTCATACAACTATTTTCATTTAAGAAATTATATTATTATTTTATGGTATTATATTATTAACAAAATTATATTTATTAAGAATATCACATTACAATTATTTAATTTGTTCGTTATAATTTTATATAAAAGTAAAAAAAATGGTGATGTCTAATATTGGACGTTTTATTTTGGTTGTTGTAAAATACTGAGCGTTTTATTTTATCAATGCATTTTATTTTAAAATAAAATGACTTAAAACACCTAGTATTACAATTTTTGTATATTTTTATATTGTTTTCATAATAATTTTTTTTTAAAAAAAATTTAACCTGTGTCTTTAAGACATTTATCAGTAAGACTCTCCTATGTGTTTTTTTTCTTGTCTTTCAAGGTTTCTACATAAAAACTAAAAACTAAATTAATTTTTTTATTCTAATAAAATACTTTTAGTTATTAGACACCACTATGTAAAAAAACAAAAGATAATACTTTGATAAAAAAAAAAAAGCTAATGATAGCAACCTAGACTCAGAGGTTAATCGCAGGCCCAAAAGAATTATCAAAAGGTCACAAGGGTGGGAAGAGTTTATTCACTAAATGATCGGACCATCACCAAAATTCTGTTAGTAGTGGGATAAATATCTATTAGTGGTATTTGTTAGTGGTTGTCCCCTAGTGCCTAGCCATTCTATTATGCTTCCGTGATGCTTATTTTGTTTTTATTATTCTGTTATTGTTGTCCTTATCCTATTAGCTCATGTAGGCCTATAAATAGTGAGATATCAATGAAAAAGGGACAAGAATTTGCAAGCTAAAACACTATCTTCTCACCTTTCTTTTTGGAGGTATTTCCTGACCTCGAATATAGGAAGCCATTATCCACTGAGCTCCATCATTTGGTGCTTTCATTGATCCCTCCCCATGGCCAGTAATACTCGTTCTCATTCCTTGTCTTGCGTCGAGGAGGTTGTGACCCTCTTGACCTAGAACCAAAGCGCATTCACCTCCACATAGAGCTTCATCCATTCCAAAATTGGACGAGGTTATTTCTTGTCTTCACACCCTGGAAATAGCTTCACCTCTCCGTTCATTGCGGCCCCCACCTCCCCGTATGAACCTTAAGGTTCCTCGCTTCGACGGGATTGATGCCATGTCTTGGATATTCAAGATTAGTCAATTTTTTTACTACCATGGTACCCCTAACGACGAACAACTCCAAGTCGCCTCTTTCTACCTTGACGGGCCAACCTTCAGCTGGTTTCAATGGATGTTCCGTAACGATTAACTGCCCTCTTGGTCTGGTTTTCTTCAAGCTTTGGAGATGCGTTTTGCACCTTCCTTCTACGATGACCCCCGTGGCACACTCTTCAAACTCACTTAGCAGGGCTCAGTTAATGCCTACCTTTTCGAGTTTGAAGCCTTTGCCAACTGTATTGTCGACCTCCCTTCGCCATTCCTCCTAAGCTATTTTATTTTCGGTCTTTCGTCGAACATTTGTCGGGATGTCCTCGCCCTTCAACCATTGTCCTTGGTTCAGGCTGCTGCCCTTGCCAAGTTGCAGGAGGACAAGTTCAATGACTCCTGTCATCATTCTCGCCATCGCCCCCCCCCCCCTTCCCTCCCGCCATCTCCCATTTCTTCTTTACCCTTACCACAACTCCATCCCTTCCTTCCAGACCCACCAAAAACAACTTTCAAAAAGCTTACCCCAGCTGAAATGGTGTCACGCCTGGTCCCCTGATGCTCAAACGACCTTCGACACCCTCAAAAGGGTGATGACTCAGACATCGGTACTATCCCTCCCCGATTTCAATATTTCGTTCGTTCTGGAGACTAATGCTTTTGGTATGGGAATGGGTGTTGTGTTGATGCAAAGGGGTCATCCAATTGCTTACTTTAGCAAGCAATTTTTCCCAAAGTTGTTGTGTTCTTCCACTTATATTCGCGAGTTACACGCGATTACGGCCGCCGTGAAATGTTGGTGCCATTATCTATTGGGCCACTCTTTCGTCATCTTGACGGATCATAAGAGCTTGCGCGAGTTAATGACCCAGCCCATTCAAACACCAGAGCAACATATTTACCTCACCAAGCTATTGAGGTATGATTATACTATCCAATACAAGGTAGAACATAACAACGTTGTGGTTGATGCCTTTTTGCGCATTCATGAACCATCGCCAGAGGCTTTCTGGATTCTAACAGTGCCCCATTTTCAGTTCTTTGATGACCTCAAGCGCGAGCTATTCCAAACAGAGGAATGCACCTCGTTATTCAATTTTGTTTGCAACGAGCCATAGAACAACCCTAAATTCAAAATTAGGGACGACCTTCTCCTCTACAAAGGACACATTTGGCTAAACAAAGGAAGCTCATTTGTCACATTATTGCTGGAGGAATATCATAAGTCTCCTCTTAGTGGCCACATAGGTTTGACAAAAACCTTGAGTCGCCTTCAGCAAAACTTCTTCTAGACCGGCATGAAACAAGACATCTGGTAGTACATCACACAATGTTCAGATTGCCAACAAACCAAATACGTCTCACAGAGGCCTGTCGGCTTGCTTCAACCAATTCCTCCTCCGTCGAGCCCATGGGAGGACATAGCCCTCGATTTTATCACTGGGCTTCCCAATTACTAGGACGCCATCGTCATCCCGACAATTGCTGATCATTTTTCGAAGGGTGCTCATTTTGGCATGCTTACCACTCACTTCACAGCACATAAAGTGGCCCAACTTTTAATCAAGATCGTTTGCAAGCTCCATGGATTTCCCAGGAGCTTGATCTCTAACAGAGACCTATCTTCATGAGCCGATTCTGGCACGAGCTATTCAAGATCAACGACACTAAATTGCGTATGAGCACGACCTATCACCCCTAGAGTGACAGCCAGATCGAGGTGCTTAACCGTGTGGTGGAACAATACCTGCACAGCTTCGTGCACCATAAACCTTCCTAGTGGGGAGAGTTTTTATGTCTTACTGAATGGTGTTATAACACCTCATGCCATTCTGCCACCAACTTGTCGCCATATGAGGTCACCTATGGTAAACTGCCGCTCAGTATTCCCAATTATATATCGACTCCTCATCTATGGAGGCAGCCGATTTCCTGCTTACTTCTTGACAGGATATGTTCATACTCCTCAGGAGAAAACAAGAGCGTGCCCAGGAGAAGATGACGAGGTCTGCCGATAGCCACCACTCGGACTTCTCCTTCTCCGTTGGTGATTGGGTCTACGTGAAACTACGACCCTACCGACAGACTTCTCTGGTTGGAAACAACTATCAGAAGTTGGGAAAATGCTACTATGGACCATATCAGGTCATAGAAAGGGTGGGCCCAATAGTGTACAAGTTGGCTCTCCCATCTTCTACGAAGATCCACCATGTGTTCCATTGCTCGTTGTTGAAGCCCCACAAAGGTCCTATGGCCTCGGACCAGTCATTACCACCAACAACTTTGGACAATTAGCCCATCATTGAGCCTCTCACGATCTTGGACCATAAGTGGGACAATCCAGACCCACCTCAGCTGCGTGTCCTTGTCCAGTGGTTGGGCTTGCCGCCAGAAAATTCGACTTGGGAAAGTTGGACTGAGTTACAAGCCAGTTACCACCTTGAGGACAAGGTGATTCTTAAAGCAATAGGGATTGATAGCAACCTGGACTAAAAGGTTAATTGCAAGCCCAAAAGAATTATCAACAGGCCACAAGGGTGGGAAGAGTTTATTCACTAAATGATCAGACCATCACCAGAATTCTGTTAGTAGTGGGATCAATATCTGTTAGTGGTATTTGTTAGTGGTCGTCCCCTAGTGCCTAGCCATTCTGTTATGCTTCCGTTATGCTTGTTTCATTTTTATTATTCTGTTATTGTTGTCCTTATCCTATTAGCTAATGTAAGCCTATAAATAGTGAGATATCAATGAAAAGGGGACAAGAATTTGCAAGCTAAAACACTATCTTCTCACCTTTCTTTCTGGAGGTATTTCCTGACCTCGAACACAGGAAGTCATTATCCACTAAGCTCCATCAGTTGACGCTTTTAATTTAGCTACCTTTGGTTTTTTAACGTAAAAGAAAAACCCTTACACTTGATTACACTTAGAGATTGAAGGAAAGTGTTGGAGGTCTCGGAGATGATTGCGGTGACAATTAACTTGCTCCCAGATTTTAGGAGCCTTGATTTCAACCAGTGGTTCTTCAAGAATTTGGAAAGGAATCATACTCATGATTATGGAGAATGGAAGCAACTATTGCCATGGCTATCAAAACATATGACGGGAATCAGACTTCACTACAAAAAAAAATGACATATACCTACAGAAACTTTTGTCTACACACATAAATTAGTGTAGGTAAAAGTAAAAAAAAAAATACTTATACCCACAATTATTTATCATAATGTAGGTAAAAGTAAAAAAAAAATAAGATAAGGTTTTCAGGAAATGATAAAAGAATTCAAGTCTCTATAAGGCCATAATAAATAAATTTTATTCACATGAAAACCAATTTTTTTCTGAGCAGCAAAGAAGAAGACTAAGAAGAAGCAGAAGTAGAATCCTGATAACGTCTGAGGATCCGAGGAAGCAAAACCCTAAGGCATTCGCCTTTTCTTCCTCCAACAAAGCCAAGTGCTTGCAATCACGCGCCGTCGAGAAAGAGCAGCGCCGCCTCCACGCTCCCGTCATCGACCGCTCCTACGGCGAGCCTGCTCCCTACGTCGTTGTCGTGCAGGGCCCTCCTCAGGTGCATATTATTCTATTCTCTTTTCTTTCTCTCGAATTCAACTCAACACAACGCAATTAGTTGCTAATCTTGCTCTGATTTCAGGTTGGGAAGTCACTATTGATAAAGTTTTTGGTTAAGCATTACATGAAGCATAATTTGCCCGATGTGAGAGGTCTAATTACCATCGTATCAGGTCTGTGATTGTTTTTTCTATACCCATGCTTTTATTTGTTTATCAATGCATGTGTGTATTTCAGAATTTCTCTGGACTTGGTTAACGATGATTGTTGTGTATCACATATGTCAGGGAAGCAAAGGCGGGTGCAATTTGCAGTTTGTGGAATGTCCGAATGATATCAATGGCATGATAGATGCCGTGAAGTTTGCCGATCTAACACTTCTTCTTAACGATGGAAGTTATGGTTTCGAAATGATGAGTTAGTTTTGAATGATGACAGGTTTGTGAATGTGTTTGTTCTCATGTCGAGGTGCTACTGTGTGATTTTCTTGAAGTTTGGTTCAGCATTAGTTTTTATATAATAAGGATGCTATTTTTTGAGATTTTACTTCACTTACAGGAAACCTTTGAGTTCCTTAACATATTGCAAGTTCATGGGTTCCCAAGGGTCATGGTCAAAAGGCAAATGCGTCATCAAGAGCTCTAGGTGATGAACATGGCACAATTTAATGAGTAGTAATGCTAAGAATGTTGAACAGAATGACAAAATAGAAGCTTTGGATAGATATCAGCCTGGGACTGGTTCTGATGAAGATGAAGATGCACCAAATAGTACTGCTAAGAATGGAGTCCACTTGCAAGAACATATTGATTTTCATGATGGAAGATGTAGGAGAAGAGCATGAAAAATGAAATGAACTTTATTAGGAGTTGTATTTTCATCTTCATCAACTACATTTTTTTGATGCTGCTGTTATTTAAATCTTTAATTTGCAATTGCAACACTTCCTTCCTGTAGTTAGTGGAAGTTCAGGGCTGCAGAACAGTTCCTTTGTTTCTGGCATGAGTACAGGAATGGGTTGTTATATGGCTGGTACCTATGCAGACTGTTTCAGCTTAATGAATTGTTCCTTACAGAGCCTCAAAAGGCTAGGATTTATCATTACTATGTACCTGTCTTTCTCTGGTGTGAACAACAGATTACTGAGCAACAGTCGAAGTTTAAAGATGGAGAAGATATACCTCCTTTAGTGGTATGCTACATACTTGTCAGTCTCTCTGCCATAGTGTTATTTATTTTTATTTTAATTTGGAAAAACTAGGTAACTAACTGCTCCATAATTCATGTAAATAATTCAATAATATTATTTCCTACTCCTTAATTAGACATATATACACACCAGTTTATCTTCAATCAGCTGTAAAAGACACTTGCACAACTAACAATTTACTCGTATTTAATCACTGGATTTAGTTAGAAGATATTTATGACTAATTGTAAATAACTTTCAAGATCTCAGAGGGGCAGAAAATCAAAGCCAAGACATCCTCTCGTATATAAAGAGTGTCTTTGAAATCCAATGATAGGATATTTATGTACTTTCTAGTTTCTAAGTACATCATTCATCCATTTCTTTTGTTGTTTCACAGGATGTCTCTTCCAAAGCAATCATCAATAGAGCTGAATTGAGTTCTAATTATAGGACATCCAGTGGCTCTGATATGACATTGTCAAGTTCTGATGACAGGTTAGATTTTTAAATAGCTGTGAAACCTTCCATTGGAGTTCTTAAATTGAATATTTCATGGCTTATAGAGTACAAGATGTTGCTGAGTTACTTGACATGATGGTTAAGGATATTCCTTTTTCAGGAATTTGTTAGTGTATAATTTAGTTTTTTTATTTTAAAAAATTCTAGCAGTTATAATGCAACAATAATATCAGAGTATTTCATAACTCTTGTACCAAAAAACAAAACTACTACGACCAATTTTTAATGTCCACAAATTATTATGTCTATTTAAAACACTCACATGTTAAGAAAATCGTTATTTTATTGATGTTTGTTTATTTGGGTAGAAATGGAGTGAAAAGAAATAGGAAGAAGGTTTTAGAATTTGAGTTAGGAGTAATTGGCGTAAAATTGTTTAGTTTGATAAAAAAGATTTGAGTTTGAATGTTAAATACTGAAAATTAAGTTATAGCACATACCTAATTAAGAACCTTTTTTTATCCGAGTAGCTGAAATCTTCAATATAAAATATACTTATAAACTCAAAGACAGTCATTGGATTGTCCTTTTATAGGCATTATTGGGTGGATATTAGGTAGATATATCCCGTGCAGAGCACAATTAATTGTAATGGAATACTTATCAGTGATTGAGAGGAAAGAGAGAGATTTCATACTTGAGACTCATATTTATATATATATGTAAGTTTGGGTAGAAAAGTCAGCTAGACAATTAATAAAGTTTGATGCGTAAGTAGAGCAGACAACTTTGAAAATTGGGGCAAATATACTTTTCTACTTTCTATATTTCTTTTTTTGTATCTAACTCCGTCCTTGGCCATCTCCGTATTGCAGTTCCTAAGAGGTTCAGGCTTGCAAAGGACACAACATTTGGACAAAGGCACTTGAATAAGTGGAGTCAGTCATCAATTTCCTTATGGATGGTAAGGACATATTTATTAGGAAAAAAAAATCTCTTAATTAGCCTTTAGCTAAATTCTGAATTTTGAGATTTTAGTTTGCAAGTGACACGTAAATTAATTTCAAAGTTCCTCATGCTTTTGTACTCTGCTCGAATCAAGTTAGCTTCTTCAGACAATTCTTTGGATCTGTTAAAGAAAGTTAAATAATAAAAGTTTCCTTTTAATTTGTTCACTGATATATTAAGCGAAAGTCTGGTTATTGATTGTGATGAATAAAGTAGAAGGAGGATAATATAAGTTCTTTTATAAATATTGTTTGAATTTGGAAGTTTTTTCCCCTTGAATTAAAGCACCATGTTACTCCCTAAATTTTTATGTCAAGAAAAAAATTGGCCAAATTAAACCTTGAGCATACTGAAATATAAACTTGATTTGGGGTTTTTATCAAAAAGTTCAAGTTCTAAAAGATTCTAAAAGACATGTTAAGATAAGATTCTAAAAGAATGTTCTATACAGAGATCTATTGTAGAAGATAATCCTAAAGTAACTTATAAAATATTTTAGAATGAGTAAGTAAGTTTGTATTTATAAGGAAAATTTTAAAGAATTATTTGTAGCCATTGGATTAAGTGATAGTTGGCAAAATTCTAACCATTTGTTTAGGAAAAATTATTACTATAAATAAGGATGATATATTAGAGTTTATATAAAGTCAAAATCAAGCCAAAAATCAAAAAGTGATCATTTGTAAAGTAATCTCTTCCTTCAAAACTTTCTAATCTCTTTCATTCCAATGTAACGATATTTTGGATTGCCAATCAGTCCTCTTTCATATGATGAAATGAGAATATTCCAATTAAAGAAAATAGTATTAAAAAGAGATAAATTAAACCTTCATATTGTAAGGACCTTTTAACTCTAAGTCACATGCAAACCCAATTAATAAGACCAAGCATGATACATAAGTATCACTTTTTAAACACTTAATCAAATACTCATGATTTTATTATTATTATTATTATATCACATCATAATATCTATAATATATTTTATTCTCGTTTATCTATTACTATGTGTATAATGACTCATTGGATGTTGGATGCCCATCCATACTTTTCCAATAAGACCCTCCTCCTCTCATTTCTAGCATTTAGCAAGCCATCACCATAAATAAAAAAGCCACACTAAGCTCATTGTTCAATCTGTTCCCTTTCTTTCTTTTTCATGTTAGCAAGTACTCACGGAAACACAGACACCACAGCAATGTCTGGCTCCAGAAAGAAGCTTCTTCTGAACACCGTGCCCATGAAACTAGGTTGCGGCACCTGCAGAAGACCAAACCTGTGTCGCATATTCCACCCAAAGCCAAAACCCAAGAATCTTAACAACACTTACCGAAAGCACAAACATTCTTCTTCTTCTTCTTCTTCTTCTTCTTCTTCTTCTTCCTTTTTTTCAGGCCAATGGGGTGGTGAGGACAAGTGTGACAGCACCAGCACCACCCCCACCCCCACCCCCACCAACACCACATTCTCAAATCCTATCGCTGCCTCCTCTCTCGATTTTCAAGGTACACGGATTTCAATTTGCGTCTTCTCGCGTGCTTTGAGTTTCATCTTTTGATTCTTTTGATTAAGGCATCATGAGTTTCATCTTTGGAAAGAGGAAAACTCTCGCAGGTTCTTTTGTTTCCTCCTATAATTCAACTATTTCATTACATTCATTCAGAAAAATAAAATAAAAAATTCTAATTTTTTCGTGTTTTTTCTTTCGATTCTGTTGCTTAAATTTTACTTATGTCATTAAAGTTTGCATCTAATATTTTAACATTTTCTTTGGCATAATATCAAGTTTGCTCAAGTTACTCGTCAATTTTAATCATGTGTGAGTACAATGTATTTTTGACAGCATGAAAAGTAACACGTTGAGGAGTTGTGCAAATGATGAACACCTTTACATAGCCTTCATTGTGTACACTTTTAGGTTGACATGATGGTATTCAATGTAATGTTCATATACTGATGCACTCTCTGTTGATATCATTGTACGTCATTGTAATAAAGTTGTGGCTTTCAGAACTTTTGCGGGAAAATAAGAGAATGTTGGACAAATCAGTTAGAGAAATAGAATGAGAGAGACAAGATTTGCAGTCACAGGAGAAGAAACTGATTTTGGAGATAAAGAAAAGTGCCAAACAAGGCCAGATGGTATGGTGATCGTGTTTTGAACTTTTGCTACTATTTGTTGCCTTGTTTGCTTTAGCTTTTGGTTAGAGCACTCCCTATGCTAGCTTAGCTGTTCTTTATTGCATATCTATAATACCCTCCTCTGCCCCCTAAGGTGGAGGGTGAATTTGAGTTTTCAATGGTGATGAATGACCACTACAAGGGGAACTCTTTTTTAAATTACAAAGTCCAAAAGTCACCTAACAGGTAAGTATATAATGTAATGTTTCTTTTAGGTGGATGAATATCAATGGTTAGTCTGTCATGTTAATTTGATTTGGCACTGCTTATCTGTAGAGGTAAGAACCAAGTAAAAGCATCATGTAATGTGGGCAGTTGGACAACAGAAATGGATAGTCAGCCATCCGGTTCTGCTGCAGATGTTGTAGATGTTAATGAGTCTGGAAGTAGCAAGTTAGGTGGATCCGAGCCTGAGGGTGTTGTTCTCTGCTTGCAGGATCGATTAAAGTGGCTCGATCAGCAGGTCATCAGAAAGGTTGTATAATTTCCAAAAGCCTATCCTTTCATGATTTACTGCGATCACTATCTACATCCTCTTTTTGTCTATCCTTCCTTTCAAGTTTTCTGTTCTAAGTGCTGCTCCCTCATGATAGATTACCTGTTAACTTTTTCATATTTTTTTTTACCATTAAGGACAACCTAGAGTGTTTTGCTAATTGAGAATGACTTTAAAAGAAAAAATTATATTGGTCTTAAAAATGAGAATGACTGTACACCCCGGTTTATCTTATTTCTTTGGGATTTGGAAATGAGATGAAAATAAAATTTATCATCAAGGCTGAAAACCAATTTGATGCTTTAATGTTTCTCTTGTTTAAAGGTTGGTCTGCATTATAATTGAAGTATTCATGGGAAAAAATATGTTTATACTTTTCTTCTTTCTATTATGATTTCATTTTTAAATTCTTCCATTCTACTATCATTTCTATTAGCTATGTAGATGTCAAGATTAAATGGGCTTTGTAATCACATTCTTTTGCACTTTCAAGGCTTTCCACTCCTACAGGGACATGTTTTAGTTACTCTTCTGATGCTAGTGACATTCGTCAAACAAATCCTTAATGACCATAATGGAGATATGTGTAAGGTGTCTCTCTGGTGACCCAACTGAAAGGCCTTCTGTGGAACATATTCTTTGGAATTTGCAGTTTGCAGCCCAAGTTCAGAATTCATGGAGAAGAGACTCAAGTGCAAAAATTTGTGTCAAAAATATTTTTTTTAATTTTTGAATTATGATTTTAATCACTTTATTTTTTTATGATTTTAGTCTTCATTTTTTAAATCATAATTTTTTTTATTTAATTCTTAATTTTGTATATATATTTCATTTCTTTTATTTCATTACAATTAAACACTAGATCTAACATAATTTTTTTAAAGTATCATCAACAAATAATTTGATTAGTTAAAATTTAAAGAAAATAAAAAGGGCTTAATTGAACATTAATATGAGTTTTATTAATGAATGTGTTAAGAAAATTGGTTAAACAATTAAAAGATAAAATATTTATTATGAGATTCCTTGGAAAGCACCAAAAACATCACTGATCAGTATAATTTTATATATTTTAATAATATTTTTCAATTTAATTTCTTAACGAATAACCTAATTAGCATTTGCTTGTAGTATTTCTCAAACTTTATTCTGGATTTTCTTTCTGATTTTTAAATCAAAAGCAAAGTAGTTGAGTAGCAAGCAGATTTCCATTTCTCCTATTATCTAGTGTCAAGACGGTAATTCAGACACGTTAGCGGGGGCATATTGTCCGCAAAACAATTGGCACCACCAAACCAATATAAAGTAGCACGAACGTGCAGCCAATGGCGCACAAATCTCGGAAGCAAACGCAGCATTGGGAGATAGAAAGAGAGAGAGAAAGAGAGAGAGAGAAAGACCCTTACCCTTCTCTATCGCTCGCTTTCCTTTGACGCTTCTGACCCTTGCTTTGTCTGCGTCTTCCTTCTTTCTTTCTTTCTTTCTCTGTGTGTCGTAATGGCTCTCCCAGACTCTTCTTCCCGTCGCAACTCCCTGATCCCCTCCTTCATCTACTCCTCTTCCTCCAAAACGCTCCCTCTCCACCACATGCTCAACACCGCCTCCGCTGCCGCCGCCGCCGCTCCCTCCCCGCCGCCGGCCAATCTCGACGCCGGATCGCGTGGCCTCATGATTCCCTCTCCCAGCGAGTCACGCAAGATCGAGTTGTACTCCCCCGCCTTCTACGCCGCCTGCACCGCCGGTGGAATCCTCAGCTGTGGCCTCACTCACATGACCGTCACTCCTCTTGACCTAGTCAAGTGTAATATGCAGGTCCTCTCTCTCTCTCTCTCTCTCTCTCTCTCTCTATATATATATATATATATATATATATATATATATATATATATATATATATATATATCGATCTGACATACTGTGCTTAGATTTAACTCTCGTTCCGCTCGATTGTGCTGTGTTTGTTACTATTTTGCTTCGTGATGGTTTAGATCTGCGGCTTGGACGTGATTCTCGCGTCTTCGTTAATTAGATCTGGTACGCTTGGAAGTTGTGTTTAGTTGAAGCATCGTTCGCCTCGTATTTCCTGACGTTTCTAGCTCGATTTCAATTTTTTTATTTTTCATTTCTAGTTTCGGACGTGTGCTATCCTTGTCTTTCTAGTTTCATGATTTTGCAGTTTTTTTTTTCCGATTAAATCTGTTAGATTATCTAGTTTCACGATTCCGCGAGAGAATCTTCGTTAGGCTCATCGTTACATTAGAGGAGATGGAAGTTTGTTTTTGTTCAAGTGCTGAATCTGTAATTGTGAATAGTCGTGATTTGTGTTGTAAGTTGTAATGTTAAGGATTCAGCTCCTCAGTAGTTTTAATCCGTTGAGGTGCTGAGTGTGATTCTGCGTGAGAAACTTCATCTGACACATTGTTACATTAGAGCCGTCTTGAAGTGCTGAACCTGTAATGATTAGTTGTGATTTGTGATGTAATGTTATGGATCCGACTCTTCTAAAGTAAGTAATCTTAGTTTGTGTTGATAAGAAAGTCAACTTTTGATATTACATGCGCATGCATAGAATTATGGTTGTGTTGGAATATTACTTACTTTATAAGTACTTTAGAGGAGTCAAATCCTAATGTTAATTTCTAGCGCATGGCATTGGAATTGGGGTTGTTACTAGGATTTGTGTTTGAATTGGTTATTGATTTCAGATTGACCCTGCTAAGTACAAGAGCATCTCGTCTGGTTTTGGAGTTTTGCTTAAGGAGCAGGGATTCAGGGGCTTTTTTCGTGGCTGGGTGCCTACCTTGCTTGGTTATAGTGCTCAGGGTGCTTGCAAATTTGGATTTTACGAGTTCTTTAAGAAGTACTATTCTGATATTGCTGGCCCAGAGTATGCAAGCAAGTACAAGACCTTGATCTACCTTGCTGGTTCAGCATCTGCTGAGGTTATTGCTGATATTGCTCTTTGCCCATTTGAGGCTGTGAAGGTCCGTGTCCAAACTCAGCCTGGTTTTGCAAGGGGTTTGTCTGATGGGCTCCCAAAATTTGTCAGATCTGAAGGAACCTTAGGGTATGCTTACAAATGCTGTTAACTCTTACATTGTTTTTGGTAGAGGATGTACTATAATCTTTCTTTGTTGATCTATGCTGAGAATTAAGATTAGGATGCCATCTTATGCAGTGTCTTATGATTTCAGGCTGTACAAGGGGTTAGTGCCTCTCTGGGGACGACAAATTCCATGTAAGTTGACCATTCATATAGTTTGTAGTTTTCATTATACTGTTTAGTGCCCTCTTACTGAATTGGATGTTTGTGCATTGTTCAGTATCATTTGGGTTACCAGAATAGATGAGGTGTTTTAGTTTGTACTCCAACTTTTAGATATTTCAGTTTACTAAATTCTCATACCCTGATGATTGAGCCAGTGTGGCACTTCCTTGTTGCATTACAATTCACATTTAAAAACTGAATATTCCTGTCTGCTTATTTGCTTTGTTAAAATTTATTATTATTTAGTATTAGCAATGATTTCTATTTACCAACATGACTATAGATTAATTTCTTGGTTGAAATTTAGAAAATTCCTTGTAGAGTAGTTCAAAATCTTGCTTGCTTAGGATTGAAGGGTATAAGTTGTTTAATTCTGTTTGCTGTCTTTGTACAAATTTTTCAATGATCTTATCGTGTTTCTGCTTTATCAATTTCTTTATGAAGTTGCTGATTAGTTGCCTTTTTTTTCCTCCCTTGGAATTAGTTGTCATTTATTGTAGACTTTGGATGCATATGCCTATAAAACCCTGATTATTTACACTATATTATGATATTGATACCACATTATTGGTACTCAGCATTTCCATATTGCAAAGTATGGTTGGTTTGAGTTGTTTGTTTTTCTTAGTTTTTTTTAAATCTTATTTATGCTGCATTTATCATTATATGGAATTGTTATTTTTGTTCTGTGCTCTTTACTCAGTTTAAAAATTTAATTTTGTCTGTTGAGAAATGATGCTGTGTCATTGTGAATATTGGTGGTGAAATTTGATGTTTTGTGCTGTATTAGTTTGAGCTTTGTTTCATTTACATCTTATAACTTGATATATAAAAGGTCCTGGTACCTGATAATAAAACCTGTATGACATAAAAATGTTCTTTCTTGCAGACACAATGATGAAGTTTGCTTCTTTTGAGACCATTGTTGAGCTGATCTATAAGCATGCCATCCCAACACCAAAGAATGAGTGCACCAAAAGCCTGCAACTTGGTGTCAGTTTTGCTGGTGGATATGTTGCTGGTGTACTTTGTGCAATTGTGTCTCATCCTGCTGATAATCTTGTCTCTTTTCTGAACAATGCAAAAGGAGCAACAGTTGGTGATGTGAGTTTCAGACTTGGTGCATGTTTAGTGTCATTGTTTTGTATTACATCTGTTTTTGACGAGTTTCTTTGATTTTATATACTATATAATGCAGGCGGTGAAGAAGCTTGGTTTGTGGGGTCTCTTTACGCGTGGTCTCCCCCTCCGAATTGTTATGATTGGAACTCTTACTGGAGCCCAATGGGGAATATATGATGCATTCAAAGTCTTCGTCGGATTGTAAGTTTACACAATTGCTAGTCAATGATAGGGTTCCATTCTTTCATTCCTTCATCATGGACGTGCTAATGAGATTTTTTCCCCCTTCCCAGGCCAACCACTGGTGGTCCTGCTCCTGCAGCTGCTCCAGCTCCTGGTTCTGAGCTAGCAAAGGCATAGAATGTCCAATGATGACAAGCAACAATGTTGTACGAAACTTAGAAAGCCAGTGAATAGGGACCATAAATAAATAGAGGACTGCTGAATGAAGTTGCTTGAGTGGAACTCAAGCTTGGTTGGATAATATTCTTTTAAAGTTCAGACATTGTTTCCATTTTTCTTATATTTAAGTATTTTGAATTTTTGGGAGGATGGTTTTGCTCTCATCCTTCCACTTGCTGAAAACTTTGTAGGTAGGAATGATATAATTTTGCATGTTAGGTTCTCTACATGCCAATTGTCAAACGGGAACACATTTGTTTTCTTGTCTGTGCATAAGCACCGACACATATGCAATGCCTAGATTGAGATCATTTATACTCGCTAGTTTTACTTGATTATTTGTCGTTTGGAAAATATACATCTTTTTTGTTGCATTACGTTTTATTGTATTGCTATCATCAGCTCTCTTCAACGACTGTTATCATGCCAGATTCATGAGTGAACTGCCAGACATTTCATCCCTTGGTTCCTGGGACAAATGCAAAAATGATGAGAATATAGTTTGTTGCGCCGCCATTACAAGCGATACAGAATCCAGTCACCTATCGATATGCTGGACTTCTCCTTTTGGGTCTTGAATGATTTTGAGCTGATGCATATATTAAGATTGCACACCAAAAGCCACGAGGTAACTCAAAGCTCTATTACTGTTTATGATAGCTTGTGGGTCGCGTTTCAATTTTAGTTAGTGTGATTCACACGTTTGACAGTTTGCTTTTTTTTTTTTTTTTTTTTTTTAAAAAAAGATTTAGGTTAAGGGTCTGGCTGCCCTAAGAAGGTAAGAACATGATTCAAGCTCATTGAGCTGGGATTTGTAAATAACCAATTCCGAGAAGAGGCCATCGGGTGGGTTCTCAGTTGACTTTAATTAGGACTACGAATGAATTTGATTATGAATATCGGAAGCGAGGAATTCAGTTTTTTTCATTAACTTGCAAAATTTATTTTACAGAGAAATTTTTTTTAATAGCTTTTAGCTTTTTTGGAAGTGCTTTTTTTAAAACATTAGTTTTTAATTTTTTTATATTTATCTTTTTTGTTCTCAAGTATTTATTAGTTTTTCTTTTTAATATTTTTTATTTAATATAAAATTTAACTATTTTTATCTTTTATGTAATTTTATCAAACATTTATGATTACATATTTATGATTCAATAATATGATTTTTCAGTTTTCAACTATCAATTATCTTTCCAACTTCCACTTTAAGTAATTTTTAACTAATTTTGTCAAATATGGAGTGTCTCACGCTTAAATGGTGTGTTAACGTGGGCGCTGAATATTTCTTAGCTAGAGAAAATATTTCGATGGTCATCATTTCTCACCATTAATACTTGTGGGATGTATATGCTACTATTTATGAATTTATGATTTTGATGGTTTAAGATCCTCTGCAATTACTTTTCAAACTGTATGCATCTTGGCCCTTAAGGCTAAAGTTTGTTTTATAATTTTTTTATAAATAATCATATGCTGCTAGTGAGAGCCATTGGATTTAAATTGCACAGGCTTCTACTGACAGCTTGATTATGTCCATTGGTCTCTGTGGCCGTGATGTTTGATTTCTTGCCATTGGATGCATCTACTGATGGCATGATCGTGTTGGTTGGATGGGAGATCTTATTTTTCTATAAAAAAGAGGTTACAACTTAGAAGTTAGAACGGTTTTATCTTTTCTCCTTTTCCCTTCACCAACATTTGATTTGGTTTTCATTTTCTCATTTCTTTGCAAGTCTTCTACACGTGTTATAATCGTTGTAATTGTAATATATATATATATATATATATATATATATATATATATATATACAAAATATTTAATTTTAAAATCTCAATGCGAGTGATTCTTTTAGAAATTTATTATCGAAATAGGCTTGTTTTAAAATATATGGCAGGCATAAGTCTGTTTTGACCAAAGATTGGATCAAACAGAAAATTTGAAGAGTGTTGCTAGGTGCACCTAGCATTTTTGTTGGTGCACCCAATACTTGAGGTGAAAAGCCCGTAATATCCTTGACTTAATTTTTTTTAAAAAATGCATGACTTTCTCTCCCGCTATTTTGTTTCTCTTGCTGCATTTCGGTTTCTTCTTCCTCACACTGTTTCCTTCTTCTTCTTCCTCAGACCGATTCCTTCTTCTTCTTCCTCAGACCGTTTCGTTCTTCTTCTTCCTCACCTCAGTCATTTTCGTATTTTTTTGCTGACCTCACCGGCGTCTCCATTTGTCACCATTGTCGGGAAAGGTTGTTCTTCTTCTTCAGCCACGAACCATTGTTGCCGTGAAGAGGAGCTTGTCATGAAGAGGTTGCGAGGTGCATTGAGGAGGTTTTCGTGAAGAGCAACACCACTGTCCACCGTCGAGGGAGCGTCGTCACCGTCCACTGTCGAGGTAAGCGTCGTAACCATGTTTCCGCCATTGTTGTCGGAGTAGGGATGTTTCGAGTAGTTTACGGATCATGTTGATCCGTAAGCATCTTCCGAATCAAGTTGATCTGGATGATGCTTTCGGATCAACATGATTCGTAAATTACTCGAAGATAGTTTACGGATCATGTTGATCAGGAAACTTCAATCTTAATTTTAAAAATTGCTGAATATTTGATAAATAGTGAGTTTTTTTTTTTTGAAATTAGGAATTTTGGTTATTAGGATCACCTTTGAATCTATGCTAAATATTTGATAAATAGTGTCATTTTGGAGAATATCAATTGTTTCAATTGGATTTAATGCAAAAATGTAATTGCCTTACATAATTGTCACTTAGCATCATAAGTTGGGGACTACCTAATGCACCTACTGCCAAAATGACATCACCCCTTGAACTTGAATTCTTGGCTTTGTTTATGTATGGTTCATAGGTTTCATCCAAGGTGCCATTACTTTGGATGAACCTTATACCCTTAGCTATAGTTTCATTTGTCTAACCTTATACCCCTTGAACTTGAATTCAGGATTGAATGCTGAATTGGTGACTAAAAAAAACTAGTTAAGCACTATTCAGATAATGTATTTTATAAATATTCATAGAAGAAAATAGGAATGTAAAATGAAATGAATTTATTTCTTGAATCCAGAATGGATTTATGTATCAGCTATTGGAAAAGCTACGAGAGTGTCTATGGAAGTTAAAGTACATACTGATAGAAGGAATTTAATGTGTTCTATTTTTTTTAAACCAAAAGATATAGCTCAATTATACAAACTTGAACAGAGCGAGGTGGACAGGATCAATCATATGGCATAACAAGTATAAAAAATTAGAACAAGGATAGCTAATAAACCTGCACTAGCATTGATGCAAATAGAGCGCCAACCAGCCTTGAATTGACATCGCCATGGTAAAAAAAGAAAGATTAATTCTGTTATATTAATTAAGATGTCTAAAAGCATAAGCACATTAACATAACCCATAATTATGGTGTAAGCATCATGTTGAAAATATATTAAAAATTACAGTTGAGAGTATGTTAATAACATTTTTTTAATAAGAATATAGGATATTGATTAACAGTTGCCTGAATGAAATTATGATCGTTACTTGATGAAGGTGAAATACAACATCAAGTTTAAAAATAAATGAAAAAGAAAACAATTGTAGGATGAATTGGGAGAGTAACTAGTCGGGTGGCATTGGCTAGTGGTAGGGAAGAACAATCCAGCTCTAAACCCCAAAAAAGTTATTTTATTGACGAATGTCATTTTGCAGTTTAGTTGCAAAGACATCTCCATGTTCGCTACGGCTATTGCAATTGCTTCCCAATAATAATAATTCTTCTACGCTATGTATGACCAAATGTTCGTTCTAGCAATCATTCTCACAGGATCTGTGCAACAAAAAATATATATGTTAAAATGATATATATCAACATTGATTCTCTGATAATGGCAATGGCATGGTAGAGAATGGTTTAAGATATGGAAAATCAATCTACGCACCAAGATAATCGTTGGTTTCCACATGACTAGAGATTTGTGAGCAGTGGATAATGACTCAATCAAAATTTTAACCACATATTATAGGTATAAGTTTAAGCTAATTATTGATGAAAAAGAGTAAAAATACTTGTTGCTTAATTCTTTGAAACAATCACAATCCAATAGAAACATGTTTGTTCAATACAATGATACATTGCATGATGGTTTTTTGTTTTGGGCAATATTGACAACCGTAGGATGAAAGTTAAGATTGGGTTGGACTAATCAATTTTGCTAGGTATTTAGGTTAACTAAGAATGGCCTAGGTAGAAATGTCCTCACTCGTCCCATGTCAAGGGTTGTTGCTTCTTGCACTTCCCAATTGTTTTCTGTACTCTTTCTAGAATTTTTTTGACCTTTCAAATTAATCATTCCGAAAGCCAAAAAGAAAATACATTCCAGAGTGTCCATGGAAGTTATGAGAGTGTCTATGGAAGTTTTGACCTTGTTCCAAGCAGCTTTGCATACACATTCCTCAATGCAATCCCGACAACTTGTGTGAGTTTGAGTAGATGAAATTTGCGTTAGAGCAATGAAATTTGAGTGAATGAAATCAGTGATGAAATTTACGGTACTGATTTGCAGATCATGGTTAGGGCCAGAGGATTAGGTTGTGCCTTAGGTCACGTTACTTGCAGAGGTGTGGGTAGAGGAAATCGTGATGATTATGATGATGCTCTGCAGCGTCGACGACCTACCGCATCTGCACGAAGGCAGCGAGTACTTATGACTGCTGCGCACGATGAGCCAGTGGTCCCTGCGCCAGATGTAGAGGCTGATGTATTTTCGGATGACCTGATGGCACCAGCTGATGTAGAGGACACTGGTGCAGACATTCCTCTAGACACAGGTGCGCAGGCTGCTGAGAATGAGCATGAGGGATTTCCGGGTGGTCCGAACGACCTATTCGTGTTGACCCAGTATGCGGATCACGTTGCTTGTAGCGTATGGACGAGAGAGGTATTTATAATATTTATTTTTAGTTACTTGTTAATTATACTTTATGATTGAAATTAATTTTCCTTTAAATGATGATTTTAACAAATTTTGCGTTCTTTTATACTTCAATTCAGGAGCGTCCTGAGTTGAAGTTATCCTCTCACGGGAGGAAGGTCCATACTTTAGGCAGGTCTGTCCCTGCCATTGAGGGACTAGTTGCTGGGACAGGACTAAGTCCTCTGATCGCATGTTCGGTAGATACTGGCGATAGGACAATTTTGTCCTCGTTTGTCGAGCGGTGGCACCGGGAGATGTCTAGTTTCCATCTCCCTGTGAGAGAGGTGACGATCATGCTGGACGACGTCTCATCACTTCTGCATCTGCCCGTGGTTGGCGACTTGCACGCCTTTCAGCCCTTGCATGTAGATGATGCAATTCAGATGTTGGTGGACTTATTGATGGTCTCTGCAGAGGCTGTCAGGGCTGAGACAAGGCAGTGTCGTGGACCGTACGTACGCCTGCAATGGGTATATGATATCTACGAGCGCCGATGCCAGGCAGGTCATTGGACAACTGCGGCTCGCGCATATCTTCTTCATCTTCTGGGTTGCACTCTGTTTGCTAACAAGAGTGCAACCAATGTGCATGTTGTATATTTGGAGGCCCTTCGTGACCTCAGTTAGACCGGGAGGTACGCTTGGGGAGTAGCTGCGCTGGTGCATATGTACGACCAGATGAACGATGCCTCTATCAGCAGCAGCCGACAGCTTGACAGTTACATCACATTGCTGCAGGTAACAAACATGTTTTTCATTCGTTGAGGTTCAACAATGTTTAACTTTAAATTTTGTTAGACTTTCATTATTAATGTTTATCATTTTGATGTTACCTCTGTAGTGTTGGATATACGAGCACTTTCCCTCAGTCGCGGAGTCCACTGCTGATCAGGACTACTACGAGGATTCACCGCGTGCCTGTAGGTGGATTGCGACGAAGAAGACCATGAAGAGCATATGTACACCGGCGTACAGGGAGCGCCTGGACCAACTCTGGATTTTGGATGTCTGTTGGATCCCATATGGGGAGCACCGACTAGTCTGGGACTTCCATTTGATTTCATTCTATTCCGGTCTCCTGGGCTGGGGGCCCGTTGCTGTGTATTATCGACCAGAGAGGGTCGTGCGGCAGGTTGGATACACCCAGACCATTCCTGCTCCGCCTGTCGATTCATGGGTGTCATATGATGATATACACGACAGGTGGATTCACTACTCGGATCATATGGTTCCAGCTGGTGAGGTTTGCACTGTGTCAGGTCAGTGTGTCAGTGACTACATGGACTGGTTCTTTCGCATCTCGCATCCTTTCATGACATCAGACCAGGCATCAGATCCTCTGCCAGATGGTCATGCTCCGCAACCCCGAGTCATCCCTCAGGCCCCACAGACAGATATCCCTCACGTGCCAGAGCCAGGAGCACCGTCGACATCTGCGAGGCCCGTTGTGGAGGAGCCTAAACATGCAGTGGTAAGTAATACTAATAATTTACATCATTTACGTCAATATTTTCATAATAATATGTGTGATCTGTTTGTTTTATATTTAACAAGAAGTTTGCCATGGGATTGTTGAGAGGTTGGAGCGCCATCTGAGCTTAGGGGTGGTCAAGCCAGGCTCATCGACACATGAGGTGATCGAAGAATGCCTCAGGATGACCAGGAGTGTTACACAAGACCATCTAGTATATATTAGGTCTCGACGCAGGCGGCGCACGGACCAAGCGTAGATTATTTACATTTTATATTGATATTCGATGTATATACAGATATTGTACTTGAACCCATTTCATTAGTAATGTTGGTTTTATTTATTTCCATTAGTAATATTAGTTTTATTTATTTCCATTGATTGTGTATTCCCTTTGCGTAATCTAGCTTCTAAATTTTTATAATTTTATTCTATCAAATTAAAAAAAAAAGTTTTTTTTAATTTCTCTCCTCAGATAAAAATCCATATTTATATTTTATAATTTTATAATTAGGCGTAACATTTATATTTTATTTTACGAGACTAAAAAATATTTTATTTTAATAAAATATGTGGTGCTAAGGGAGAATGTTTAATTAGAGTGTGGGAAGCATGATGTAGTTATCTAAGTATCAATGCTTAAATATTTTATGTGGGTCAATATATTTGTACCTTTAAGAAATGCTACGATATCAAAACATAAGGTTGAGAGATTATGTGTGGGGTTTGTATTAATAACCTTTTTGAAAATTATTGGCTAAGAGTGGTAATTTGTTCAAGTTGTCAAGAGTAAAAATAATGACGGGTTATAGTGAGATTTATTTAAGATGTTTAAAGAGTAAAAACTAGATATTTCTAGTTAGAAAATTTTATAACACACACTTTTAAACACAACTTTTTGATTGGATTAAATTTATTAAGAACCACAAAATCTTGAGCCTTACAACTAATTTAATGAATCTAATTTTGAATTATTTGTGGACACACATGCTTAAAAAACTTGTAATTAAAAATATTTTATAATTTTACTCTATCAAATTAAAAAAAATGTTTTTTTTTTAATTTCTCTCCTAAGAGACTAAAAAATAAAACCTTCTAATTAAAAAACTTGTAATTAAAATATTTTATAATTTTATTCTATCAAATTAAAAAAAATGTTTTTTTTTTAATTTCTCTCCTAAGAGACTAAAAAATAAAACCTTCTCATTTGAAGCATTATACATCATATTAAATTACTAATTGACTCATATAATTTATTTATTTTCTTCATTTCCATATTTTGCATCAGAGTTAAATGTACTTTGTTAAATATTTTTAGTTAGTTCAACATTAAATTATTTTAAATTGATGACAAAATATATTTTAATTAAATTTTAATTTTATAGTAGTTTCTTTAAAAAAAATGAACTACTTGATTATAAATAATTAATTGTTATTTTTCGGTTGTTGTAGTTGTTTTTTTTTAATTTAAAATAAAATTGCAAGACTGACAAAAAAAGTAAAAGTAGTAAAAATCAAATTTAACAGAGAACGAGAAGTCATATTCCATTTCCAGAAAAAAAAAACGATTATGCGATACATGAATTCAAACAGTACATTAACTTCAACATAGTCGAATGAAATTAAATTTGCATCAAATACTATAACTAACTCATGTTAATTTTGCGACAAGGACAATTTGTCTTCCATTTCCGATACAAGTTTACTGAAAAAAGCTAAATTTTCTATTGGTCCTATCTTTTTCCAGTAGTTAGACTCAATCAACACCTTCATCACGTCATCGTTGGTTTTGAGTTCTATTATTTCGAATTTTATAACTTTTTTTGAATACTCATGGTGATTTGGTTTCCAAAAAAACAATCGTCTTACCATTTGTGTTTCATCAATACCATAAGGGGGAATCCCAGGAAGCACAACTTGCTTGATCAAATCCTTCGGTTCATCCGGTGGGAATGCCAAACTTTTTGGGATTTTTTTCCTATGAACGAGTAACCAACTAACTCATTTTGGCGTGACATGTCCCACCTCCCATTGTAATATAGCAGGACATCATGAGTATGGGTCATAGTGACTTGAAGTAAGTTTAAAATACCATTTGGGGTTCTAGCAATGCTACACAATAACTTAATCGGACCAACAAACGAAAATTCATGATTACACATTAACATTGTGTTAACATCAACATCATCTTTCAATTGCATACATTGAAACCGAAATTGATTACCTGCATATGTGAAAGGCTGCCGGTAGTAAATTTCATCCAAAAATTACTTGTCGATTAGCTTAAGGGTATTGTGTATTCTGGTTTTTAACGTTTGAAAATCACACCCGTTAGGTACTCGAATGAGAACTGGAGTGGAAGCTTGAAAGGAAACACCACTGTCGTTGTGAACAATGGATCCATTTGGGTTGAGACTGAAACTTGTGGTTTTTTATAGTGTTAGGTTGTGTCATATATATAGATGAGTTTTAATATTAGTGCTGCATTTTTTAAAGATTAACAATACACATGCACATGCTTTCTGTATGTGTTGTCAACTACACCAATGACGTGACATGCTTTAGCTTGCATCAGATCTACATGTGTAGTCATGCTGTGCAAGGTCCTTTCACGCACTTTATGTTAATGCAGACAACAATTTATCATACACATTTTTTCACAATGTGTTGTCAACTCAGACAACAATATATCATACATGCTTTTTTAGAATTAAGTAATAATTTTGTTGTGGACGTAACAAATAAATGTGAATATCCAATTCAAAACGATTAGTCATTATAAATTACATGTTCAATCATCATTTATGTCAACACAGTCTCTCTTGAACATCACGAAGCTCTTGTAATGCTGCATTATGCTAATATATGGATTTGGCCACGGCTTCGCCTGAGGATGACAATTGCTAGACCATAACAATGCTACAGGCGGTAAGGGATAACGTTCTTTTAAATAAACCTGTTGTACATGCGAAAAAAGTGTTAACTCAATCCTACAAAACTCATTGCATAAATATAAAAAAAACACTTCATATCTACAATGTACCTCAACAAAATGATGGTCATACACATGATCGATACAAATTATACGATGCAATGAAGAATTTGCCAGCGATTGACTTCTAAGAGAAAAGAATGTCGTGCTTTGTTGTTTAGACAAGGATACAATGATTACGTTAAACCTTGATGCAATGACATGTCCCATGTCCATTATATTAATCCACTTATCCGTAGTCACCTGAATGAAACAAATATACACGTCAAACTTAATTTCAAAGTTAAGTCTTAAAAATCAAATACATAAATTACATACCTTGGTTAACCCATCAACAAGTAGTGACATCCTTAATTCCTCAAATCTCTTCGTGCCACCAAAGAGCTTGATATAGTCTTCTGAGAATTTGGCAAGTTCTTTAAGTAGATGGTTGCAGACCACCGACCAAGAGTCTTTATCCATACCTAATAAATCGGCAACCGACCAATATCCATAGTTACCATCAGCTTTGACATCAACAATCTTATCAATGAAGTCGTGCATAAATGGCTAAAATTGGTCCAACTTGGACATCATCGTTCTTCAATTCAGTTGCTCAGAGGATGATGCAATACGTCTCTCCGACGAATTGCTATTTTGCATAGATTCAAAGGCATTTATATACTCACAGTAAGATGGATCACACTTTGTTGACCTTGGGTTCCTGCTCATAGCTTTCTTCGGTGCCCCTTTTGTGTTAACCTTTGCTGGAGGAGGACACATCGAATTCTGATCAGGGTATGCAATTTCCCAAAGTTTAGTCTTCAGAGTAAACTTGCCACAAACATCAAGTTCTTCGAATCTTTTGGATATTGTTTCCATTACTTCCTTGATGCTCACCTCGGGCTCAGATAACCCTTGGTCTGAAAAACTGAGTCTCCTCCAGAACATATGGATTGAATTCAGTGGGATGCAACCACTAACATATTTGGATAGCTCACAAGCACAAGGAAGACCAAGCGTGGTTGTCACCACACAACCACAACTTGAGGGATTCTTGCCAGCATAGTCAACACGCTCTAATTCAGCAGTAATCTGATTTAAAGCATATCTTGAAACCATTCCAAGAAGCCTCCTGTATAAGGTTTTTTTGAACACATGTCCAACAACATGTGTACTTGTTTCAAATGATGCTTTAATCTCCGTGTGCTGCAACGTAATCATGTTGTTCATGGCATCCCACACACTGCATAAGTTTCCAAGGCTATTTTGTAACAGTCTTTTTAAAGACGAGTGAGTAGATTCAACCCTATATTTCAAATACACAAATAAAAATAAAAATATACAATAATACAATTCCATTAATTCATCAACGTTAATATAAATAGTTGAACAATTTCATACCTGTTTATTTTTGTGTTTCCTAAGTGCATCACCTTATTAGTGCAAGCAGAAACAAATTTTTCCTTGTGTGGTATTATCCATGTTTCCTTGACATAGTTAACAAACATTGGCCAAGGTGCGCAAGCCATTTCGAACTTCTTCAGACATTCATCAAACTACTGTTCTGAAGGACAATCAGTCAGACATCCCCAACAATCCATGACATAATCCCAAGCATTTTTTTGCACAATTAGTGATTTACATTTGACCTTCACATTCTTGTTTATGTGAAAGCTGCACAACAAATTTGTACATTCAGGGAATACATCCTTCACTGCATTCATCAATGCTTGGTCTCTGTTAGTGACAATAACTCTAGGGAGGGCATCACGCTTTAAAAAAAGGCCTCGAAAGTATTGTAAAGTCCAGACCAAATTATTAACGCGTTCACCCTCCAGACATGCAAAACCGGCAGAGAATGTCATCCCAGTCGGTGTCACCCCAACAAAATCGAGCAATGAGAGTCTGTACCGGTTTGTTTTGTAGGTGTTGTCTATCAAAAACACCAAATTACATCCGTTGACTAACTTCACTGCATCAGGGTGACACCAAAAGATATCACGAACCACGTCTTCATCCTTTATTTTGTGCCAATGAATATACTGATCACGTTCAAGAAGCTTCATCAGATGTTGCATTTCTAGATCGCTTCCTCTTATGGAAGAATGGAATGTACTTTTTGCATTGTATATTTGTTTAATGGTCATATAGCTATTGACATTGTGTTCCTTCAGAGTTAGCAGAATGTTTCTTGGCTTCACCATGGACTTCGTCATATCAGCAATAAGTGTTTTTTCAGCTTTAGTCAATCGCCCCGCATATGGATGTCCAACTAATGACTTGGTCAATTCATGATTATACACTCCACAAATCAACTTCACCATCCAGCCTTCTCCTCCAACCACTGGCTTGCAACGAAGCTTGAAGGGACACCTACATTTCCTAATTCCAGTGTCTCTTCTTATAAATTCTTTTTTCCTACACCTATACTTGTCACTCCTTTCACAGTCAATTAACACAAATGTAGTCCTACCTCTACTACCTGTGTTTGTGTCTGACCTTAAAATCACCGCCACAAATCCGTTTTCATGAGCAACAGATCGAACCCACCGTAAAACATCCTCTCGGCACTCAAACACCTACAAAGTAATCCACATAATTTAAGTTTTCTACCAGTATTCATTTTATTAAATCTGTGACAAACATTGACATTATAACCTGAGAAGTATTGAACACATCGGAACAATCAACATGGGGTTCATTCGCACCACATGCTTCTTCATTTTCATAATCCATATCCGCTTGTTCAGACATTATTTCATACATCCACTCATCTTCGTCCATCTATCCAACTCAAAAAAAAAATGTTCATACAAACAAATTAATAATTTTAAAAAATGGAAACAGAATTCAAAAAACATCACATTTTAAAAATAGTTACTCTTCTTACGGATCAACTTGATCCGTAAGCCACATACGGATCAAGTTGATCCATAAGTTACTTACAGATCAACTTGATCCGTAACTGTAACACACCAACTTACGGATCAAGTTGATTCGTAAAAGACTTACGGATCAACTTGATTCGTAAGTAATTCGTACGTTTGCGACACAGCCACCACCTTCTGCGTACCTCATTTGCCGCCGCCAACCACCGCAACGCACCTTCACCTTCACCGCACCTAACCGTTCACAACGAACCAACGAACCCGAGACAATGCCGCACGAAAACCACAAAAACAGTGAACAAAAATGGATGCTGTGTGAAGCGCAGGAAAAAAAAGCTTTTATAAGAAAAAAAAAGGCCAGGGGCATTTTTGCCATTTATAAATTTTGCTGGGTGCACCTAGCTGCACTCAAATTTGAAGATGTGGCATTCCAAGTTAACAACAAGTATGAAATTGCAAATAGTTCCATCCTAATAAGGAAATAGCAAAACAATTTTGTTTGTCCATCACTAAAAAGGAACCAACAATTGCTAATTGTTATTTCAACACACATTGTGGTTACATCAGGATTGAAATAATAATTTGTGATTGATGCTTATTTTTTATATGCTACTAGATATATGTTATGTATTTGTATAATTAGATGTATATGTAATATATGTTTTTTTGTTATATGATTGTATCTATTTTGTGAAAAATTATGCAATATTTTTTAATGGTTTTTTAGTAAAAGTGTTTTCTTTTTATATATTATGTGATATTTATATCTTTATATTTGTTAGCATATATTTTTTTTAAGTTATTATGCAAGTGAGATTTTTTTTTGTTATTTGTAACTTTATTGTGTATTTGTATTTTTCAAATTTTAAATCTATACTTTAATTTTGTTGCAATCAGCAATTTAACGTGTTCAACAATTAGTTTTCTAACTTATGCACCAGCAATTTCAATTTGGTGGTTCCTTGGGCTGCGCAGGAACAGTAACTAACAATTTCATTTTTCTGTTTCACACCATACAATACCCGTGCCAGTAGCTACACAAATCGGCACATACATTTTGCTGTTTCAAACACTCCCCTGGTTTACGTGGATGCCACATCCCCATTCTCCTTTTTTTTTTTTTTTTTGCAAAGAATTACGTGAAAATAAAACAAGTAAAAATTGCAGGTTCATCTGGTCCTTGATAAAAAACAGACCCATTTTGATAATGAGTTTCTAAAGAGACTCAAAAAGTTCAATCACTCCTAATTATGCATCGGTCTCTTAACTGATTTCATATCCATTCCTTTTTTTACCACTTACAATAACAATAAGTTAGATCAATAATACTACCTTTGTTTTTATATATAAGGTTTTTTCCCCCAGAAAATTACTTGTTCATTTTTATAAGATCATTTTTAGTTCTTTTGAATTAATTAATTTTTTCAAAATATCCTTAACTAACAATTTTTTAAGCCAAAAGCTAATAACTGCTCAACATTAAATAGAAATACTCTTTATCTTCTTTTATTATGATTGAAGAAGATGAGTAGCCACAGATTACATAAAGATAGAAGTCTCTGTTTGGACACTGAATATGCTATTGAGAGCTTTTCTACCGGAAAAAAGCCTTATATTTTCACTAGAGAAACTCAAGAATTTTCAGACTTGTATCCAAATAGGCCAGAACATTCATTAATTAGGGGACAAACAATAAAGTGAAAAGAGAGATAATTGATTAAAAAAATATCAATGATAATTTTGGAAGAACAATACAACTACTTGATTCACAAATTTAATGCCACTAACAAAATAATTAATTTTCTTAAACATAGTGAATTAGCTAAAAAAAAAAGTTTTATAATACAAGTACACAATCTGTAGCTTTTATAGCAATGTATATAAAGTTAATGAACTAATTGCATATATTCATTCTAGGGTCATGCTAATCAGTGCCCTTACGATATTAATTAAGGAATTAAAATGATAAAGTATTTATTATAAAGATCATAAAAATAGACAACATAATTATGTGTATTTCAATAAAAAAAATTTCTTAATCAATGTCTTCATGTCATTGGTCAACAATTTGCCTTTACCTTATATTTGATGGTGTTGAAATTATGCAAATGAAGAATATGTTTTTAATACATGTTAGAAATTTGGTTTAATTTCTCATTTGGTCCCTATAGTTTGATCATTTGTATATTTTAGTCCTTATAGTTTTAAAATAATTTTTTAGTCTCTATAGTTTATATTTTAATTCTCTTTTAATCCTTGTAATTTGAAAGTTATTTTTTTAGTCCTTATAATTTACATTTTAAATAATTTTGACTAAAAAAATTACTTTTAAATTATAGGAATTAAAAGAGAATTAAAATATAAACTATAGGGACTAAAAAAATCACTTTCAATCTATAGGAACTAAATCTATAGAGAGTTAATTTAACCTAAAAATTTTAATGCATATTTTTGAATTTCAAAAAACAGAATGAAGAATTTAATGCTTTGAGAATAGAAATAATTTTGAATCCTCCCTATTAGTATCTAAACATGCACTACGACGCTAGTATAATTCATTAATAAAAATATACGTGCATAGTTAATCAAGCAATCTGCAATAACTAACATTAGTGAGTAGTTATAGATAGATGAAAAATATTTGCAAACGTCAATACAGAACAAAAAATTGACCTCTTGATTTTTAAGATGTATTTTTTGACAGCAAAAAATGATAATTTTTTTCATATTCAAATAATTTTGACTGAAAAAAGATTCATAGCAAAACTTTAAATATTGATTAATTGAGAAGTACATTTTATTGCGTACAGATAACAGTTTATTATTACACTCTCCAGGGCTGCATTATTCTCTGAAGGGATGAGCAAGAGTATGTCACATCTCCAAGTTCACATAATCGCCAACAAGAAATCTTACAGGAAACCATACAAGTTGCTAATGTACAGGAAACAAGAAATCCTGGCATCAGATGCTACCCTTAAATTCATTAAATCCTCTTGAATCTTCGATTGCTTCAATTATATAGATAATAACAAAGAATGAAATATGATCGTAATGTACAATATCTTCTTCAAATCCTGTTTGCATTGGCATTATTGCTGTCCAAAGGAGCCCTTAACGGACTCTAAATTAAGTATCGGGCCGGTTTCTGAGAGTGCTCAAGCAAGATTGATAGTGAAAGAAACGTACGGGTGGCCATCGGCATCACCTGCTAGGCCAGCCATACCGGCACCTACTTCATCCTCATTCTTCCAGTATGCACTGCACACAATTTTAAAGGTACAATATTAGCATGTAAAATAGTCAAGTAAATTAAGAGGCAAAAAGGATACACTGAACAAACAAACACCGTCAGTGTGTATCAAGATATGCGAGGAAGGCAAGTTCTGCTAATGCATGACATGAATGCATGATACTACAGGAACAGAAGTACCCAAATTCAGTTTTTGAGTAGACATAATCAGAAAAATAGTCAAATATTTTTCAAGTTGTGTGACTTTAAGATACACATGTCACGTGATCTTTTAATGAAATCACACGACTTGATATTTTATTCTTAATCATTCATACTAACAATGATCAAAATACACCCTTTTTATTTCTTACATAAGATTGACTCTCTCACATGAATCACTTTCCTCCCCTTCCCCACAGACACACACGTAGAGGCTCACTCATACACTAAGAAGAAGAAATTGCTACTCTTGGTCCCATAATTAGAAAGATCTCGAATTCATAGGGAAGCTCACAAGGTTTTCTACCATCTCAAACTATTTTATTTATTTAGAGAATCTCAAGAGAATAGAAGAGCTTTAAAATTTGAAATAACTATCTACTACCAACAACTTCCTATTGTCTTAAACTGCTGAATATTAGAAACTGCAAAGAGACCAGTATCGTATTTTGTCATTTTAAATTAGTATAGTATAAATTGAGTAAAGCGCAAACAAATTTCTTTTGTTTACTTCCACTCCTCTTTCATGTAGCTGTAAAGCATGTCAACATCTCAAATGTGTTTAAATTAGTCAAGGATTCAGGATTGTGATGATACATAAAGAAAAATCACCAAATATGCAGCCTCAAGTCTTTGAAAGAATTATGTAAATATGTTGCATGAAACTTAGGTTAAGTACTATCCAACACGGTACATCATGTTCATTGACAGACTCTTCAAAATAAAAAAACCAGACATGGATCTTAGCTGCTACTGTTAGTGTGTGCCCTATTTCCCCCCCACCCCACCAAAAAAAACATGGATCTTGAATCCATCTGCCATGTGCCTCTGTAAATTAGACTCAGCAACATGTAAAATTACCAAGGGCCATATATTCTAAACCGGACATCATAGACTTGCCTGTTTGTGCTATCACTCAACCCTTCAAGGATAGAACGTACTTTCTTCTCGGATTTTACAGAAGGAGCTAAAACGCATGCCTGGAATACCCAATGGTCAGTGAACAGTATTTGAAAATCCCAGGGGCCATTAGACTGAACTTTGATTTTAGAAGAGTATATTACCAAGAAGGATGGAGGCAGACCATATCTCAGAATGCTCTCAGCAAATAAACGCACAGCACAAAAGTGCATCCAGGAACTGAAAACCTTTGGAAAAATATAAAGTAAAAAGTAGTGAATAAGGACCATAGCATTTTAGGATAACAAGACAAGAATATGTGGTGAGTGATAAAAACGCGAGAAAAGTAAAAAATTAAGGTCAACATATGCTACTAAATTAGCACAGAGAAACTAAGGACCACTCTGTAATGCCAGTCCCAGATAGGCCAGTACAGAAACAGACACATCAAGGTATAAGAAATCCAGCTTGAAAATAGTCCTTCAACTTAACATGTTTCTATAATCTCCTTGGTTGTCTACCGCTACTACCTGTAAATTCTGCCTTATAATATTCTAGGGTGCTTCTACAAATTAAATTAAATTAAGTAATAAATAAATGAGTAAATAATACCTCTCCATAGCTGGTATAGCACCATTGCAACAGAGAAGTCCTCAATCTTTCCTGATCTTGTACCAATTTATCTAATTCCTGCTTTCGGTTCTCATGTGTTTCTGGACTGTATTCAAAGTCACGAATCTGAATAAAATGACATAAAGTTCAATTAAACACCTTTCATCAACTCATGCATTGATACTAACTAACACTTGCCATTAGGTGTCTCATGCATTCCTTCATCCCACAACTTTTCATTAAAAAGTGGCAGGATTAAAATCACAGAATACCTATATTACCAATATTAACAAATAGAAATATACATAAATACTTACTTGGAATCCTTTTTCGCGTGCACTAGTTCTAAAATTATCCGCAACACGACTGAAGAGTGTTACAGTATAAAGAGCATATTCATTATCCTCATACAACTTCTTAGAAGACCTGGGGACCTAAAACATTTATCCTAATAAGAATCAGAATAAGGAATAAAGCTAGAAAAAACAGCATGCTCATAATTATTCAATAGTGTCAAAAACATCATTGGAATATTTAGATAGATTATAGGGATTTTACAACTAAGATCCATTAACAATAATTCAAGGGAAGTAGCAAAAGAAATTCAAAATGGCAAGGGAACATGGTACTACTTACCACATAGTTTGTCAATGTTTCGTAGCTTGAGAGCCAATCCTTCTGTGAATACTTGGAAACAATTGCAAGGAGGGTAGTTAAATTTTCTGAAGTTACAATGTCTTCAGGTTTTACCAAGTTGGAAAGATCACGGACTGCTAAGCTGAAATAGTCAAGTAGGTCAGCAAAGAAAAAGAATATACTATATTAGAAAACTAGACCAGTCATAACAACATCCACAAACCTTCCTGTTTGCTTTCGGTTGATAGCATTAAGCTGACTGCGGATATTGTTATACTCAGAAACACGAACCTGGCATGGAAGACAAAGTTTAAAGGGCCAAATGGGAAAATTAATCAACATGCAAAATAAGCAGGGATGTTGTTCTTCAATAGATTATTCAGAAAACAAAATTCACAATTGGGGGTGAGGGAAAAGTGGAAAACAACTTTAGAGGTGTCTCTCATAATTCATGGCTAAGGTGGATCACAATAAAATGTTATGTAACTTAAGGATCTAAAATGAAGTCCTTTAAAAGTGAGAGAGCAGGCTGAAATTAATATCACAGATGATGACCAGAACAGTATCAAAGCAAAATCCACAGGATAAAGTGGCCCATGGTATTTGAGGATTGACCCAAAAAACAAAAGTACAGTTCTCCTTATCTTCTGGATTAATTTATCAATGAACCTTCTATATGATATCGGACAAACTGAGGTCCTCTAACTATAATTCAAACAAAATATAAAGGGTCCATAACTCTAAGAGGTCATCACGGAACATGTTAGCATGAGAACAGGCACTATCTATCTGTGACTCTGCAAGCTAAAACAGAGAGAGAAAGGTGAATCCTTTGTCATTTATATTTTTGCATGAAACCAGCTTCAGTCTTATTCCCAAGGTTTTAAAAAAGGTCCATGACCATGATTTTGGCTGCAACATGAAGGATTTTGGAGTGTCCACGACTGTCGCATTCACAGAGGCTTCATTTGTCCACAATTTCTTGCAATATAATGAAACACAACAAAACCACAACCGTGACTGCAATTTAAAACCTTGCTTATTCCTTTTTCTTGCATGACTACAAAACCATCCTTAGATTGAGTTACACCAGCACCAAACTGACCATAGTTGACAGTTTAGTGGCATCAAAGAAAAGGTTGCCCAATCAAATGTTGAGTTTTAATTTGCAATTGAAGTCCAGGGGAGCCTAAAGTGCATGGATCAAAGTTGAAAAACTTTTAGCATATTGACTTAAACAAAACATACAATTTAAATTGCATGTTCCTCTAGGATTCAACCCATCTAAAGTGAGGGGTCACTTTGGGAGGAAAAGCGAGGAATCTCAAATATTGATGAGCAAATAGAAGGGATAGATTACAAAAAATCCATACTTTGTTATGGATGTGCATATATTTTAACATAATTTCAACTGTCGACTAATAAATGGTTGAGATCCCTCACTTTTCCTTCCAAAGTGAACCCCTTTCAATTTAAAGGAGCCAAAATTACTCTGCTCCGACATCAATTCTGAATTCAAGCATGTAGCATCCCTCCTCCCCTCCCTCTAAGCCTAAAATTAGATAAATAGAAAAAACCAGTCTACACTAACTAAATTATCAACTCCACTTCACCTCAGTTGATTACAAGCATGCAGAACACATGCAATCATAAAAAAGTTACTATAACTAGCTAGCCGCGATCCCACTATAAACGAATGATTCAGCACTACAACATATTGCTACAACTACCCATCTCCTAAATCTAAGAGAAAGCTGCAAGAAAATGAATACCTTGAGATCATCCTCGATCTTTGCCACTTGACTGTGAATACCATCCACGATCTCCTTCAAAGGCGACATGGTCGGGTACTTTGCCTCATCCCAAACAAACCTGGACCAATAAAAAAAAAAAACAGATAAATAAATGGCTTGGAGGGGAGACACACCAAAGTAGCCAATCAGGTTTTCCAACGGAAATTAGTGATCGGCAAAGCCAATAACATGGTAATATATATATATATATATATATATATATATATATATATATATATATATATATATATATATATATATATATATAAATCGAAGATCAGAGATTGATTGGATGTGGTGAATGAAACGGAAGGCAAACCTGGTCAAGTAGGAATCGACGGGGACACCATCGACGGTGAGGGCGCCGCTGTCGATGCCGGAAACTCTCTCGAGCTCCTCAATCTGGCGCCTGATCTTGTGCGTGACTCCTTCGACGAAATTGTTGGACTAATAATGCATTACAGAGGAAGCAGGTGAATAAATAAATGGATAGAGACGCAAGATCAGAGAAAAGTGTAATTTGGCGGAATGAGGATTCACCTTGGCGAGGTCATCGCTGAGGGAGAGGAGAGAGTCTAGGGTTCCGACGCGGAGGTTGGGAATGTTGAACTGCGAGCCAGAAGAGAAGAAGATCAACGAGCGAATAGCAGAGAAAGTAATTATTATTATTATTGTTATATATTAGTAATTACTCTGTAGAGAGGTGTGTCGAAGGAATGCTTGGAGATTCGTTCCTGCAATTGGTTCCAGAGCTGAGATGATGCCGAGTTGTGGACGGGAAGAGACACTGCCCAGTACCTGCTCGCCATTGCCTCTGATGATCAGTCACGGCCTATGCAAAACACTTGGCCTACTACCGTCTCATCTTCCCTTATTAACACGCCTCAATGTTCATTATTGGATCTAGTAAAATCAAGTTACTACAATTTTCCTTCTATTTTTTAATAATTACAACACCCACTTATTATTACAATTATTATGTTGTTCAGTTATAAATAATTATTGGTAGCATTTAAAATAATTATTATAAAAATTAATAAACACTTTTGTCTGACAAATGTTAGGATTGGATTTACTTTACACTTTTAATATATATAGTTTACTTATTTTCACGTTTTATTGTATATTAAGGAACAACATACTTGGACACCCCAATATTATTGACACTTTTTTACAATTAGCAATAGCAATAAAAAAGAAGAAAAAATATAAATATAGTAGATGATATAATGTGATAAAAAAAAAAGATAAGAAAAAAAATAAAAGGTGTTGATGAGATATTTTAATTAAGACTAAAATATATTTTAGGCGCATATTAAATTAGTGGATTTTTTTTACTTACTAATATATTATTTTTTTCATTGAGTCCCTAATAAGACAAAAAAATTATTTTAGCCCATGATAAATTAGTGAATTTTGTTTTAGGTCCCTAATAATTTTTGTTCATTTGTTATTAGTCCATATCAAGTATTTTTCAAAGGACTAATATAAAATGAAAAAAATTTGTTTATCGATGACTAAAATCAATTATGAAGGATCAAAAACAAAATTTCTATTTTATTAGGGATTCAATATAAAAAAATTATTTATTAAGGATCCAAAATAAAATTGGCTAATATATTAGTTACATAAAACATATTTTAGACTTTAATTAATAGGGTATCCAAAAATCATTTCTCACATATTAAATAAGTTTATTTTATAAAAAATAGAAGAGTGATTGGAATGAAACACACCTTGTAATATATTCTCTTTCATTAATTAAAATTTACTAAAAATTAAAAAAAGTGAAGGAAATGATGTCCTATTTGTAAGATATTTAAAGACACACTAAAAGATATAATATTGACATTTCTTACAAGGCAACCTTACTAATCTATCATGTCTTTCAATGATTTCTCTAGAATTTTTTTACTTACTTTGCGACAAATTAACAAGAACAAGTTAATTACTTTGACTAACTTATTTAACATGCGACAATGAGTTAGAGAGACATTAGATTATTTGACATCTTTTTTTATTTGTAAGAATTAAAGATGGTGTAAGAGAATTTATAATAATTCATGCACACCAACTGAATTAGATCCCCGCAATGATTATTTGGCATGTTTTAGTGACACTATGGTGCAGGTAGTTGATTCAAATAATTCAACCCTAGTCTTAATATAATCATTTAAGGTATATCAAGAAATAATTTAATTAATTAAAATGTATGAAATAAAAGCAATAAATATAGGTAAAGTTGAGAATGTGATCAAAATTACAAATTTTCAAAAATTGAGGGACTAAATATTTTTATTTTCAAATGAGAAATTGCAAAGTGGGAAAATGGAGGGGAACAAAGATGTGTTTCAACCAAATGTTTTTTGTGCTTAACCTTTCATGCCTGAAAATTCAATTGCTCGAATAGTAGATAAAGAGAGTAAATTTAAACCTAAACCCAAATTCAATACAAACCACAAATATAAGCAAATAAGAAAATAAAATGAGTTTAGGGTAAAAAAAATAGTACATCAATATTTTATACTAGTTTGGTTAACTTGACCTACATCTAGTCCTCAAGTGACACCTGAGATTTTCCACTAATTCAATATATAATAAAGTAGTGAGCTGATTATGTCAACACCTATGAACACCTTTTTTTGAACACTTGACCTAGCCCCTAAGAACCACACACCCTAGTGAATATGAAGATAAAATTACAAATTGATTATGTTAACACTTATGACAACCCAATCTCGAGACACCTTTACTTATCTCTCATATTTAACCTAGAGACACTTTTATTGATTATATTGGCTATGACCTAATAAAGACCTTAAGGAGGTTGTTATTGAAGATGATACTATAAGAAAAGCTAATATCAGTCTAACTTTATTGAGGACATGGAACACGATTTAGTAAGATTGCTGAAGCAAAATGTCAATGTCTTTGCGTGGGTTCAACTACCATGCTCGGTGTTGGTCCATACTTCTTTGTCATAAGCTAGCTTTAGACCCATGGGCAAAGACAATTGCTTGGGAGAATATGAGGTTTAGAGAAGGGAAGAGGAAAGCTACCATGGAGAATGATGAGAAGTTATGTGAGGCTTAAAGAGGTAAACACCTTATGTGGTTGTCAAATGCAGTGATGGTAAAAAAAGTTGAGTGAAAAATAGAAAATGTGTATCGACTTCATTGATTTAAATAGAACATGCTTGAATGATTCCTACCCATAGCCTAATATCAATGATTTAGTAGATAAATGCTCAACATAGGAGTTATTAAGCTTCATGGACACATACTCAATGTACAACCAAATATTGATGCATCCTTTAAAAGAAAAGAAGACAACTTTCATAAATGGGCAACAAACTATAGTTACAAGGTCATGAATTTTAAGGCTCTTGTTATAGATGTGCATTTGGCTTTATTGCATGTTTATTGTGTGTACTATTAGTATTTTAGCTAAGCTTTATGTTTTTGGATTTTAATTAGGCTTTAATGTAAATCTTGATCAATATTTGGATTTTAATTAGGCTTTAATGTAAATCTTGATCCATATTTGGATTTTAAAGCCTTTTTTACCTTTCATCCTTGTTTGGATCATAACTTGAGATATGGTAATGTGATTGAGGTTATATTTGTGCCTATGAAAATATTAAAGAAAAATTTATATTTTTCAAAAAGAGGTTGACTAAATTTAGCCCGAATCATGAATTTGAAATCATTGTTCCATCTTGATAACCTAACATATTTAGTGTTTCAAGCATATCTTAAGCTATTGAAATCTAGACATGAGACCAATGCTAAAATTTCAAGGTCAAATTTATTTACAATTTAATGAAGACATTGAGGGTTGAGTAAATCATGGACAAAGATAGAGTATTTTACTTTACAACTCAACTTACTTTTGTGGGATTAAATTGTGTAATTGGGCTAATTAACATTTGGTGGGCCAACATTTTAGGTAGAAGATTTGGTTAACCTAAAGGAGACTTTATAAATACATATATGTAGGAAAAATAAGAAAGAATCACTGCAAGGGGTTTCCCCTGTTTGGGATTTCTCTTTCTTGTTTCAATTTTCTCTTCCTGTTGAAGATTTTGCATGAAGTTTCCGTTGAAGGTTAAACTTTTTTTTAGATAAATTCACTGGTGTAAGCTAGGATTTATACTATTAATCTAGATGCAAATCAAGGAAGGCCTTTACGAGGAAAAATGAAAAGCTAAGGGAAGTAAGAGCCTAATTAGGCCATGAAGCCAAATAGCAAGGGAAAAAGCTAGGAAAGCAAAGGAGATAAAAATTTACAAGCTCAAGACCAAAGTTGAAAAGAAGATTCTAAGATGATTCTCTTGATTCAAGTGAAAAAAGGGCCAAATTTAATGACATAATAGTGCATCTATTATGGGATTGCAACCTAATTTTTTATTAGATTTTATTTAAATGTTTTTCACATACTATATAAATAATTAATAATTAGATTTTGTTTTGAAGATAAATTGTAAAATAATTTTTATAAAAATTAACAATCTTTCTATATACGGAATTTTATAATTATGATAATATAAAAATGGTAGTATTAGTATACTTAAAATATCATATATATGACATTCATGTCTATATTTAAAGCTATAATTTACTTTTTTCCAAAAGAAAAAAACATAAACTTTCACCCGTTATGAGGTAAAGCCGTAAAAAGAAAGAGATATAACCTAAAAAAACAAAAAATAACATAAAAAGATGAATAAATATTTGCGTATACCTCACGGGCTCCACTTGTTGTCGACTAGTGTTACTTAATTGTTATTGGCAATTTCGTGCGTGATTTCCTATCCTAGAAGCGTTGTGATAAAAGAAAAAACGAAAAAAAAAAACAAGAAAAACTAAACCAAAGATGGGTTTAAAAACATTGAAGACTCGCACTCACACACTCTTGCATGCATTGAGTTGCTCATTCAAGCACTGTTTCTTCTATTCAGGTTCCTCTTAATGAATGATAAACTAAAGGTTGTGTTATATGTTGAACCCCTCCCAACGGGTCAACACATTCTGCCATTTTTGACAAGTTGCAGCACACAAATGGCGCCTCCGACATCGTGGCAAAACATCACCTGGAGTCTCCCTTTAGATTGGTGCTTCCTCCGGCGACCTGCGTGGCAAAAACAATTCTGCGCGAAGGTAATTTTTGTTTATACTACTTATGATAATAGTTTTTATTTTATTTGTTTAAGGGTTTGTTAGGTCTTGAACTGAGACCATTAACATGGTGTTGCACCAAGCAAACCATAATCCAGGTTGAGCTGATAGTAATTATTTTATTTTATACTTGTGCTGGTCAATTAGCCGATTCTTTATAAGATGTATAGAAATTTAGAAACATTAACCAAATTATTTCACAAACACATGTAATTATTATGCTGAAATCAATATTAAATCGTTCAGATCGTATTTAAATTTAATTCTTGACGAAAATAATTTTTTTTATCAAATTTTACTTATTTTTTTTATTAAGCTTTGAATTAATTAAAATCTTTTTTCTTGAAGAACAGGAGGATTAAACAAAATTATTTCACAAATCAAATGTAAGACTTGGGTTCTGAAATAGTAAACTAATAAGGTATAAATAACTTGAGTAAGGTTATATGTATAGATAGTACGAATTCTCTCTTTCTTTTTTCCCCCTTTAAAAAACCAATAATTTAAGTATTTACATAATTTCGATAACTGAAAACATAAAAGTTACAAAATAATATCAATCAGAAAACTTCAAATATTAAATATAACATGAAAATATATAGAAATTTACTCTAGAGAAGTATAATAAATAAAACAAAAAACTTGAAAAAATGAAACTAAAAAGAAACCGATCGAATTAAACGATAGAAAAGAGATATGTTTATGAAAGCAAAAGAATAAAAAAAATATAAAAATCAAATTCAAAAATATTTTGTTTTCGTAATATATAGAATCCCTGCTACATTTTCTTCGTATATGAATTAAACCTTTTTATCATCTCAATAGCTGATAAAAATAAAAGCTACAAAATTATTAAATTTATTCCACTTAAATGTAACATTTCTGTAAATTAAGATTACTAATTAAACATTACAGCAAACTAAAATTAACATTTAATCAATATCAGTGGTACCAGTAGAACTAGACTTTATATTCTTAAACAATGTCTCGTTGAAGTCTCGTGAATGTAAAAAAATATAATTCGTCAAGTTTTTTTATAAATTAAGCATGATAGTTAAAAAAATATTAAACATTTCTATAAATTAACATGACTAACTTAATGAATATCATATCACACAAACAAGATAAAGTTTGATACAACAAACAAAAAAAAAAAACCATCACCAGCAAGTTCAAATTTGAAGAATGCAAACAAGATTATCACCAACAATTATATACAAAGCGTGTGTGAAAAAAATCTGACCTGGAGAGGGAAAGAGAGGATTATGGTGTTGTTGGAAGAGAGAAAAGATTAATGTGGCAATGCTCGCAAGTAGCGGTGGTGGTTCTCGCGGGTAACGGAGTCGCTGGCAGCGGCTGGTGGCAGTGGTGGTCCTTGCTAGTGGAGCTGCTAGCTACTGTTGGCTATGGCAGAAAGAAAAGGCGAGCGCTGGATGAGATAATAATGAGGAAGAAGTTAAGTTGTGTGTCTCATCTAGGCAAAACTTACTATAACTAACCGCCAAAAAGAAAAATAATTTTATCCAAAAAATACCCTTATTGAAAGCTAATTAAAAACAACATCAATAATCTAACAGTCACTTATTGACAACTTACTTATCATAAGGAAAAATATCATTATCGATAGTCAGATCATCAACAAAGTCATCACTAAATTTTTACGTAAAGTTTTTGTTTGAATAGGCACCAAAATTACTAATGAGAAATCCATTAAGGTGTGCTTGAATGAGACAATTTAAAATTTTAAAGAATTTTAAATTCTGAGAATTTCAAATACTTTAATTTAAATTTTTTTATTTTTAAAATTTTGTATTTGGATAGAACCTCTTCAACAATCACAGAATTATCACCAAATGACAGTTTCAGATTTTCCTCCACCTGACATTAGCCTTGTTTCTTCGATGTGGCAGACCCGTTCCGCTGGGACCCATTCCCGTGCTCCACAGCCTCTCGATGTCCGTCATCTCCGTCACCATATTCGCCGACCTCTTGGTCTCCGCCGCCACTGAAATCAAAGAGACGCGGTGGCTCTGGCAGCGCTACAAGACCCGCTCCAGTGGCTGCTATGTTTCCCCCTTGGGACGAGTCCCTCTGGTCGTGTTTTCTTCTGGTCCTACCTTTTCTACCTCTCGCGTTTCCTTCACATGTTGAGAATCGTCCTCGTCGTCCTACGACGTTGTAAGCTCGTTTTCTTTCAGCTCTTCTACCATGCGATTTCCGCTTTCATGTCTTTCATGTGGCTCGAGTTCTCGCAATCTTTCCAAGTTCTCGCGATCCTCTTCACCACGCTCGTGTTCTCTATTATGCACGGCTACCGCTTCTGGACATCAGCGACGGCCTCTGATGGATCTCGTGACGGTGCTTGACGTTGGCAACAACATGAGCGGCACGAAACTTCACATGCTAAAGTGTGCGATGCAGTTGGTTATATCTTCTCTCGGCGCGGCTAATCGGCTCGCCGTCGTGGCTTTCGCGGTTGATTCCAAACAGTTGCTACCGCTGCGAAGAATGACGAACCAGAGAGAGAGAGAGAAAAAGTTTAAGAGAGAAGAGAGAAAACGAACCAGAGAGAGAAAAGTTCAAGAGTCACTTCCTTGAAAATAGAATTTGAAATTCTATTCTTTCAATTAATTAAAATCTCTTTTAAAATTCTAAAATTTTAAATTCTTTTTATTAAAATATCTAAACAGTTACTTTTAATAAAAAAAGAATTTAATTCCCTATAAAAAAATACATTACCTAGTTAAATTACTCTATTCAAACACATTCTTAGTAATTTTGCACATAGATTTCATTCCCTCCCAAAACATGCAAACTTATTGACTACTATATCAGGAACAAGTGGCTACCTGATTACTTATCCAAGGTCCAAAGTTGCTATGACTAAAACCATTGGTAACAGTCACATTTCCAAATATCGACTTCAGGTCCATGGTATGATCCGTCACAAATACATAATTTTCTTGTAGTAAAAATGTGTTAAAAAGTAGTATCCCCACCCCAAAAAAAGTGTGACAAAAAGTAGTATAAATTTCTCATATTTCTCAAATTCCATTTCATACAAAACAAAACTTGAATACAGTTCTATAAGACCTTTTAGTATTGATTTCCAATTAGAATTAAAATTTTACCTTTGTTTAGGTTTTATCCAATCCTCCCTTCCTTCTTTTTTCAATACTATACCCATGATATTACTTTAAAATTAACTCAAGTGTTACTGCAATTAGGATTTAGGAGTCTCTCTTAAGAAAATTTACTTACACATTATTCTATGTGTCGATTATAACGAACATAAATCGAAATCATATATATAGATTCCATCCAACTAAAATTGTAAGTAATATATCATAGAGCTGTTCTTGTATCAAAAAAACAAAATAAATCATAGTGCTTTCCAAGGCAAAGGAACACACAAAACACTTCTATTGATCACTTTGGTATTCCACACATGCAAAACAATTCCCTCCTAAATGATTTACTTGCATAATACTGTATGAACTTTGAAAATAATTTATATAGATGCTGTTCAACAAATTAAAAATATAAGGAATACATCATAGAGCAGTCCCACTTGTTCAAGAGAGAGGAACACAAAACATGCCCACCTGGCATGGCTACTCTTTTATTCTACATAAATCCTCTCATGGTCATGACAACAACAACAAAAAGCACACTTTATATGTTTCTTTAGTACCAAAATAAAGAAGCACACACTTAACAGTGCTAGTCTTGGTACCACGTTAGTGCTTCCTTTGTGATTTGATGCCTTTAATAGAAGTCATCAAGTGACAAATTCTCAACAGAGCCAAAGGTTTCAACTGGCCCAATCCTTGAAAAATTGGTCATTGATCCACCCAAAAAATCAAGAGGGGAGTCATTTGAGAAGGTAGTCTCATATATGAATGACATGCCTGTATCATTCACTGCAGGATTAGTTACATTGAAGCAACCAGGTTTGTTCACCTCATAATCATTAAGGAAGATATCATTGATGGTATCACTAGTTTCTTCCATAAATTCATCTTGATCAGAAGCCTTTTTGGCCTGAATAACCTGCAGAAATGTAACGCGCGCAGTCGATACAAAATTAGAAAGTTTGCACAATTAAAAACACTTAACAGAATGTACCGATATAAAATTAGAAAGTTAGCACAATTAAAAAGGCTTAACAGAATGTACAGAAAAAAAAATGTGCATAACAGTATTTTGAAATTAATTCAAAACTGTTTTAAAAAAATGAACTTTCTGGCGAGACATACATAATTGTTGTTTTCACTATCTTGGTAAACCATAATGGAATCTCCAAAGCGAAGGCCATGTGTGTTGACAAAATCTCCTGAAAACATTCAGCATAAGAATATTTCATAACCAAAATATAACCTTTCCCAATAGTTAGACCATTACTTTTAGCAAATGAAGGAGTTAGTTACCAGTATTTTCAAGTACATACATCCGACTGTTGTTGTTAGGCCAAAACCTGCATTATTCAAATACAAACACAATAACCTATAAATTTGAATTGTTAGTATCAATTAACTAAAAATAAACTTAAATCATATTCTCAACTAGTATCAATTTTCGTCGTGGTAAAATAATGTGACTATGTATTCAATTTTTTGTTTATTTTGTGGCCATCCATGCATATAAACCAACTATATGTATAACAGACCTGTACTTGAAACTCCATACATGAAGACCATCTATATCATCCATGCTGATTACAATTCCTTCTTTGGATTCAAGAGCTGGAAGGAAAGCCTCTGCTGCTTTCTGCAAGTTTGTAATTTGTCGCACAATTCATTATTATAGCTAGGCTCACGAAGGAATAGAAATCAAGTAGAGACAATATTACTGTAAAGAGTTATTGACATAGGCCAAACCTTTGGCAATATCATTCTCCTAAGGGAGCTAACATCACTGTTCTTTAACTCCTTCTGGAAAAGGAATCTCAACCTTCTTTGATCGATTTCCTAAAAGCAAAGTAAATGAAATTAGGCAATTTCTGTTATCAATCTCATTATAAAAACATGGAACTAAGGCATTCACCTAAAAGGGGGAGCAAAATATAATTAATTGTGGCAAAACATGCTAATTTTGTATAACTAAGACATCAATGCTGCCATGTCCAGCATGCTTTATGGATGTCTTGAATACACAATTTCCCAAATATGAAGCCGTCAATAACCACTAATCATCAGTTTTCTTTTTCTTTTTATTTTATTTTATTTCTCTACACAAAAGGATGGACATTAACATTATAGATAATATACCAGTAATAAGAGTAACCATGTATTATGTAGTAGTACTATATTTGGCAATTTTGCAATTAATAACCAAAATTTAACTCCTCTTGTAACTCTTTCCCACCCCAGTAAAGTAAAACAAAAAAAGTGAATGTCCTACTAAGTTTGAAGATAGAAACTTAGGTAACTCCACATAATTTGTTTTTAATATATGTAAAAGTTGTATATATAAATATATATATATATATATATATATACACACATACACATATCCATTATGAGGCTAATTCCGTACTTATATTGATCATGCCCCTTTTAGCAGCGCGATAAAATTCTTCCCCTTTTTACGTGTAAGCGTATATATTTTTTGGTTGCACAATCAGACACGAGGTTCCAAGATTTGCAAGCTAGCTAGGGAATCAAAGTATGTCTGACTTGTGTTTAGCGACTTAATATACAACACAAATTGAGTTACGAAAAAATTTTAAAAGAAAATAATAGCCCATGACGTCTTCACTTCATTTCATTTAACTTGTTTTCGAAACCCACATAAAAAGAAAAACTTGTTTTCGAAAGAGATTCTCTTCTAGATGTAGTTCTTCATATATTGTGTTTCCTTTTAGTCTTTTTTTTCTTCGGTGGGGAATTTAATATAAATTTTTTTTTTAGTTCATTTCTTTACCAGAGTGCCACTTTTGCCCTCCGTTCTCACCCTTCCCACCTTTCACACGTAGAAATACCAAAATTGAAGATCAAACAATTAAATTATGCTTTGTTTAAACAGGTATGGTACTAAAGTAACTCAACAATAAAGATATATGTATAGAATTAAAGAACTTTACATTTAGCATCGGAAAAGATTATCGTAAAAACTATTTAAATAAGTATGAGAATCACGAGACAAATAAACACAACCATATAAAAGAAAGAAAACCCAAAAGGATAAATCTTAAATACAATTCTTTAAGTTTCTAATCAGAATTAGAATTTTATCTCGATAATTAACGTATAAAGAATAGAATTAAAGATTAATATAAATTACATAGATGAAACTCCATTTATTACGCGAATTATGAAGATGACGAAACTTGAAGATATAAGATTGATGAGGTAGTTAAGAAAGAAAAAAAAGATCATGGATCAGATCTCTCCTAAAAGTAACAATTAACATTTGTCCATGAAAAAAAAAAACTCCAAATTTTAATAAGATTGCGAAAAACACTTAATTTATGAAAGATCCAAAAAATAAGAGATTGAAAAAAAAATGGGGGCAGAAAATTTATGGAAAAGACAATATCCGAAGATATAGCAACAACAAAATTGAGAATCAAGCTATGTATGACTGTATATAAGATGAGAGATTTAGAGAAAGAAACACATTTAAAAGGGGGAACTCACACGTGCGGGCTGGAGAGTTGCGGAGGAGAGTGGCACGTACGAGGAGGATGCACTGGGAGAAGGAAGAGAACGAGGCTTGTTGTGCTTATGGTTGTTGAGATGGTTCATCAACGAAGTGGGTTTAGTGGATCTTCTTTGTCTCGCCATCCTTTTCTTCCTTTGAACGGTACCGAAGGCGGAGGTGACAGCAGCAACGAGTCCAAGGTGGTGGTTGTTTTCCTGGATCCGACCCGACCCGTTAGATTGAGAATGAGAAACAACGTTGTTGTTGTTGTTAACGTTGTTGGTGTTGTTCCCTGGAACGGTGACAAGGGAAAGCTCCGGAACAACACCTGCCACGAAAGCACAGGCCTCGGTTTTGTGAAGCAGCTTCTCTCGCTGTCGCTGATCCATCATCATTAGCTTAGGGTTTTTTTTTTGACACACACACAACACAGTGTTTTTTTGGTTTTCTGTGACTGTAGTAGTTGGTTCTCTTTCTCTCAGTATCAGTGTGTGTAGGCAGAGAAAAAATAGATAGAACGACGCTCGGCACTCACGAAATGGGTGTGGGGTTTGGTGTTTAAGAGATCAATGGTGGAACTCTCATTCACTCTTCTCTTCCCCCAACCCAACTCAATCCAAATTCTCTCTCTCTCTCTTCTTCTTTTTTTTTTGGATTTTTTCTATTTTTAGCAAGGTTTTTTGTGATTATAAGGGTCTGGTTTTTATGACATTTGTGCATCCTGCATTCACTCCTCTCCCCATCCTCTCCCTTTGCTTCCTTTTACTTTTACCATAACATAAATGAATTGAAACACCACCCCCCACTCACATTCACACACACTCTCTTTCTCTCTCTCTCTCTCTCTCTCTCTCCCTTTATCTAAATGATATGGGTTAATGAGTTTTGGTGACCAAATGTGAGGATTGGATTCATGGGTTGGTTTTGGATTTGGCACTTTCTGCTGGCTACATTATGATATGATCGATGATAATGTGGCTGCGTGTGAATAGGGGGTGTGGTGCAAACCAGGGTTAAGTTTGTGGCATAGGGTTTGGTGCTGCGGGGTGGTGGTGGTGGTTAGAGATTGCCCAAGCAGTGAGTGACGGATGGATGGTAAAGACACAGGAAACATGGTGATCGATAACACCCTCCACCTGTTGCTAAAGTTCTGAAACTTACAACAGAAATCAATGCCGTTTTTTGGATTTGCATTGGACTACTACTACTCTCACACTCACTCTCTTTCATCTTTTAAATAAAACCCCCCACACACACTCTCTATTTATCTTTCTTGCTTAAATTAAGGAGGAGGAGTTTGGGGAAGGTGCTATGTATTGTATTTCAAAGTTGAACAAAAAAAAAAAAAACTGGTTGCATTGCATGGGGCACAAGCACAATGAATGAAAAAAAAAAAACCCAGTGAGTGTTGTAATAATATTGTGTGTTGGGTGTTGATTAGTGCATGCTGGACTCGGGCACTGAGAGCGCGCCACGTGGCGCGGAGTGTGACAAGAGTAGCACATGGTGATTTGATTTGGATTCTTTGGTGGTAGTGTGATGGAGATATGATATGAGCCACGTGATTGTTCTTTTAATTTTTTGGCGTCCTGTGGGGCGCGCTGCAGAGTATAATTGCTGTTCCTTTACTTGTACTAGTACAGTTGCTTCATTTCTGAGGTCATATGTGGATTCCCAAACTCGCTCCAGACTCCACCTGGTCACCATGCACAGGTGCTTTTGAGAAACCCATTTAATGACACTATTAACTCCCACTAATTGCCTTATTATTTATAATTAATTAATATATATACTACTACGGTTTCATTTTGTACCAGTAGTAGAACAGTATGTGCTTACAAAACCATATTTTATTTTTCACAAAATTTGTTTCATATTGAAAGATTAATTAGGATTTGACTCTGATGAACCTGTTAACTATTCTTGGTTATTGTAGTAATTAATATATGTATATTTGTATTGTCACTTCTACTACACCATATTCTAGCGTACGCTGCCTTTAGTTTTAGAGCAAATTTAATTTCACTTATCAGTGTTCCACAGGACAAAACAGAAATTGAGATTTATTTAATTATGAAAAAGTAGAACTAGATTAATTTATTGAGTGTAATTAAGAAAGTTATTTTGGGTAATTACTATGTGAGTATTACTATATGCGCATCAAAATGATAAACCAAATATTAGTTAGTCACTATGGATTTCAATTTTCTAAAGGACCAATAATCGTAAATTTAATTATAATTATACTTTATATATTTCCTATATAAAATATATCTCCATATTTTAAAAGAGTCAAATATTGATTTCTACTTTGTCTGTGCCATTATAATTGCTATCCTAAGTTGTTTTATATATACTAAAAAATATCAATAAATAGATAAAAAAAATAAAAATTTTACAAAATTAATTTTATCATCATTAATTAATTTATTTTTCTTTTTACTTTTATAACCCATATTATTAATGTTATAAAGAATATAAGTAAAAAAATATATATATTATATTAAACAACTAAAATAACTATTATTTTGAAATAATTTTTTTCTTTTTACGCAATAATTACTGAGATTGAGGTAGTACTAATTAAGAGCACTACTGCGTGCGCAATGTCTATTTTGCAAACAAGAAGTATTCAAATATGGGATGACGCATACTTGGCTATAATATTGAATAGTGTAAGTATCTTTAGTTTGAAAATTGAAAGTATCAATTTTTTTTCATGATCTCTAAGTATTGGATTTGTCTTGTTTGTTGCCAAATAAATTTGTGCCTTCCATTAAGTCTCTCTAATAAAATAAAAATTATTTTTAATCCTTTATACTTTTTTTTAGTCTATGGCAAATTGATGAATTTTATATTTGTTTTTTAATATTTTTTAGTTATTATTAATTGGGACTAAATAAAATTTTAATTTATTAGGAAACAAACACAAAAATCATTAATTTATCAGGAACTAAAACAAAATATTATAGACAACAATAAAAACTTTATTTTATTAAAAATTCAACAGAAAATAAAAGTTTATTAAAAAAGCAAACACAAATAAAATATTTATTAGAAATACAAATATATTTAAAACTTTTTTTTACGCTTAAAGTCTTTGAACAATTAAGTGCCTTCATTTAATATGACTCTTACAGTTACTTATGCCTTCGATCGTAAGGCAAAATGCTGGCTTAGAATCAATATAAAGAAATCTACAAAAAACAATTTAATGTGGCCATTAGCTTCTACTAGTTAGTTTGTCAAATACTCTGCGCATAAAGTTGCAGCTATTCGTCACTGAATGGTTTGTTCGCCATAAAAAGAAGAAAATAAAGGAAAGCAAGAACATGAATGTAACCACGAGTCTATGACGTTCACATTTATTGAATGAGTTACATTATTCCAAATACTAGTACTTACCTTTTATAACTTATTTATAACTTTTTTTCTTCCATTTCTCTCCATAATATTACTCGTTTTTCTGTTATCGAAAGAAATATTACTCGTTTTTTTACCGTTTACTTGTAAAACAAAATTGTACAAAAGTATAGTGTTGTAAAAATAAAATTTCTCTTATTAGATACTAATATCTATTTTTATATGATTAGTATATTCTTCAATAATAAAAAAGCCTCAGAGAATAAAGAAATTAAATTCAAAGTTATATATTATAATAAAAAGAAAAGAAAGTAAGTTATCATAATTGTTTAAAACATCACGAATTAAATTAAATTTAATTAGAATGTATTGAAAACTTAATATTTTACATCATAGTTTAATTTTATATAATTAAAAATGACTTTAATTTTCATACACTATTACTATAAGCATTTTTATATCGTCAATCAATTATAAAATATTTTGATATTGTTTTTTAAAAAATATATTATAAAGTTAATAATTTTTAATTATATGACACTTTAATTATGATTGAACATAATGTATCAGCAAATAGATCTAATTTAATTGGTTGAAGAAGGTGTGTGAATTATTGTAATTCTTCTGACATTGAAAAAATAATATTATATCATTGTATTTAAATTCATTTTCTAAACATTATTAATATAAAATATTTTAATTAATTGAAAATATAAAATAATCCTTACATTGACAGTTTATCAAAATTAATTAAGCTCTATAAATAATATGATGTATATGTATTATTTATTAAATTTTCAAAATGAAATTGATATATTTAACTATTATCTAATTATCTAATATATATTTGATAAACGACCACAATCTAGTGAACAAGTAGAATCTTTTTTCCCCCGGTGTGGTTAATATCTTCTTTTTTTCTTTTTTGGGTGTGGGAACAAGCTAGCTGTAGAATCTATGCATGTAAAGCTTACTTAAGCTTTTGTTTTAACTAAGAATTAAATCTTAAATCAGTTAAACTGATAACTTTATGATAAAAATTAATTATTTTTTAATCTATAATTATAACTTATACAATCGAAGATAAATTTCTTACTATTCTTAGTTTTATTATTATTTTATTCTAAATTAACATTTTTATTTTTCTTTTCTTCATTTGTTTTTATTCATTTTGAGTTTTTTTTGTATGTCTATTATATTTTCTTTTCCGACTGTGGCCTTCACTTTGCAATTCCCTATTTTGCTTGTGGGACAATTTTTGCCGCGTTTAATGATTGTTTTTATGTTTTATTGGTGTGTTTGGTTTGCCAATCATTTGAATTTGTTGACAAAATATGAATTAAAATAATATTGATTGTGTATGATCTCTAATGTGTAAAATCGTTTCAATGATTGGAATTTCATTTTGAAAATAAGGCTGAAATACTTTTTATTTCTTGTATTGCTTGTAATTTAGTGTTCTTTATTTTTTGTTTTTGTAAAATTATTTTTATTTTTAATCCTTCTAAATTATGTTTATTTTTATTTTTTGTTACTATTTTTTTTCACTATCCAAAATATTATTTGAAGTATTTTAAGGACCAAAAATAAATTAAAAGAAACATAATTTTTAATGACTTAAAAAAATAATTTTACAAGAATGAAAAATAAAAAAAATTAAATAATAAGAACTAAAAAGATATTTAAACTTAAAAAAAGAATGAGCAAATGTTATTTCTAATTAGGAGTTTTTAAAATTCATGGTCAGTTGTGTTTGATTATCTCTTTAAAAAAGAGTATCAATGTTTGTTCAATTGTACTGTAAGTATACTAAATTTTTATTGTCCTTTTTTGAAAAATTATTACTTCTTAAGTTGTTATGCTTGCATGTCTTTGATGAACAATAACAAGTGCTGATTTACAATGTGGAAATTTCAATTATGAATTCAACATTATAAACATTGAATTAAACATCAATACTTGAAATGTAAATTCTAAAATAAATTGTGCACTCACAATAATTAAAACTAAATAAGCCTCTATATTGTTAAATTATACATCCTAGGTAATGACGCAAACCACATGCCAAAAGTTTAAAACATGTAAAAAGCATATATTATTTCAAGGGAGCAATGTATTCTAACATAAACTTGAAAATTCAAATCTAAATATTTTAGAGTAAATTATATTAAATACTTTTGAGATTTCGTGAAAATAAATTACACGAATTCTTCGTGTTTTTTAAATATTTACGACAATCTCCCTTGTAACAAAACACAATGTAATATTTTTCTAAACAATTAAGGGATCAATGTAACGTATAAAGAGTATATGGGTAGTATTTTTCAAATAATTAAGAGGTTTTTGTGGAGGTTAAAAAAATATGAAGACTTGATGTAATTTCACAAAGTCTCATGAGTAAATGATGCAATTTACTAAATATTTAAGATATACTCATGAATTAACATTTTTCACAAAATATCTCATATATTCTTCACATATTTTCTAATTTGGATTATTCAAATATAAATTGATATTACAACAATAAAAGTATTTATTGCAAAGCTGTAAATTAAAATTCATTTTTAATCTTATTTATTTTTAAAAAAATTAAATCTGATTTTTCAAAGTAAATTAACATAAAAGAAATTAAAACATTTACACATAATTACTTTTGAACTAAATTTGAATTTAATTACATTTTTAGTTTCTTTGATTTAAAATATATGTAGTTTTAATCTTATTGATCTTGTAAATTAATTAGATCTCACTATTTATAAATTAAATACATGTGTGATGATGTTGTCAATTTTTTTACTAAAGCTTTTAAATTATTATTTTCTTCTCAAATATGTAAATAATAATTTTATATAAAAGGTTAATGGTATTCTTGCAGGCCAATAGTTGGCAAGCATTAGGGGAACTTTATTGAGAAATTCATGGAGTATGATTCAAGTAATAATTCTAGAGGATGGAGAACTTTTTGAGAGTAACAGTTCGAGTTAATGTTAAAGAGCCTCTCAAAAAGGAAAAAAAAGAAGGTAGAGTAACAGATTGTGAGTTTTAAGTATGAAAGACTTGGAACATTCTGTTTTGTAAGGTACATTTTGGCCACAATGAGCATTTTTGCGAAAAACAGTTTGAGAAAGAAGAGAATGACAAGGTTCGGGATAGAGTTACTCTAAGAGCATACTAGGGACAAAGGGGAAGGAATGATGGCAATTAGGGGTTGCAGAATGGAGGTGATGATGATTGAAATTCAGAGTAAAGAAACAATTCAAATTCTAATAACAATTTGGAGGCCAATAATGGGAGCATTAATTGTGTTATTAATTTCCTAAGAGAAATTGTGTTATTAATGATCAGGTTCTAAACGAGGAAGGATTTCGGAAAGGAGCCAATCAATGAGTCTAAAAATTCAAGAATTTATGCAATTAATAATTTATGACGGTTTCATGAAATAGAATGAAGAAAGACAAAATGATATCAATTATAGGGAGAAAAAGTGGAGCAAAGGTGGGCCTAGTCCAAGCAAGCATGGATTGAATCTGGGCCTTACAGTAATGACCCATGTGAGACATATTTTACTCCTTAGCTAACTATGAAATAAAATATTGCAAAATATGGTATAGTTTTTCGTTGCAAAATAAATATTGAATTGAAAACTTTTCTTTCTCAAAGGTAAAGAACATCATTCGTGTTACTCATAAGCAATTCAAACATAAATAAATATTTTAATAATCAATAAAAGATATTGATTCACATTTGACCTTACAAAAGCAATAAGTCCTAGAGTTCGAAATTATGAAACTCAAAACAAAAAGCTATAACTAGTTCAAGCCTCAATGTCAAAAGCTATCAAAGTCATACATTCTCATGACAAAACTTGAAATAAATGACAAAAACATGGTATGAAAAGAAAACACAAAAACAAATGAAGTGAGATAAATCTCACCACATGCTTGTGGTATAAAAGTTAACAAGGTAGCAACACAAACATATACACCATTTATCTCTTAGCATTCACATTTTTCAAGCACAATTACATTCAAGTATTCATGCAATGTAATGTGTTCTATGTTCTTAGCTTTATATGCATGTGATACCATTCAAAACTCTTTTGTAAAAGTAGCCTAGGAGGTATATCTAGTCAACAAATCGCTACACTATAAGCATCTAACACTAGCACTTAGCCAGGATGATACCCTCAATGACTTGTCAAGGTACCTAGCTAATTTGCAAGTAGATCACAACCCATAGGATTAACATAGGCTTACATGGTTTCCACACAAAGTATTACCACCCTTAAGGCCAGAGTTCAATAAATCTTCCTGACCTCCTCAAATAGACCCATTTCCTTACTTTCGAAAAACACATATAGTTCATGTTATGATGCATGGTTCACACAGATGCATGTGGCTTCACTTTACATTTCATGTGGAGGATCCTACCTCTCATAGGTTAGGTCCTCATTATTATCATTATATCTTACATACCATAACATCTCATTGTACAAACATGTACAATGCATTACATACTATACTACTAATTGAGGTTCTCATATGAGATTTCTTTAGGCTGTGTTTGGTTTGCATTTTCATTTTATGTTTTCATTTTCTAAAAACTGTTTTCATTTTCAAAAGATTAGAATTCTGAAAATATGTTTGGTTTGACTTCTTGTTTTCTGTTTTCAGGAAATAAAAATACTAAAAATTTATGATATGTTAACTTCTTGTCTTTTTGTATTTTTAGATTTGCTTAAAATTACATTCCTTGCCATCGCATTTTCATTTTATCCAAAATGAGGTTTCTGTTTTGAACTGAAAACACTGAAAACAAAATTTTATTGTTTTCATTTTCTGGTTGTTTCCTGTTTTCATTTTCATTGAAAATGTTTTCAAAAATCCAACCAAACACTTCTTCATCACCATTTTTTGTTTTCACTGAAAATGAAAACAGAAAACAGTCAAACCAAACACCCCCTTAGTTTTTCTATCTAGGACTTTTTTATGTGTTTTTTTTTGTTGTAGGAAGGTTTCGCATAGGCTAATTTTGTGGTGGTAATGAGTCCTTAAAGACTTAAAAGCTTATGGAAAGATTTAATGGGCATAAAAGCTCAAACATCTACATTGGAAGACGCATAAGCCATTTTAGTATAAGCAATATGGAAAGACATGAAAAAATATTGAAGAGGGGCTTATCATCACATGGTGGTAGTCACCACCCCTTGGTGCCACATCTCTTGAAGCTAGAAATCTAATTGTACAGGTGTTTATGAGCTAGTTATCAATACAATGCATGTTTGACTTACTATTTTAGAAAATGTTGGACTATTAGTTCCTTTTACACATGCAAAGTTCAATAAGGCTTTTTTTAGCATGCATCCAACCAATCTTTGGGTCTAGATGGGTTGAATTCTGCATTCTATCAACACTTTTGGGATATTTGTGGCACAAATGTATCAAATGCATGTTCTCAATGGCTTGAGAGAGGGAAGTTTTGTCTGCTACAATAAATGATACAAATCTAGTACTTAATCCCAAATGTGACAATCCTAGTTCAATGAAAGATATGAAACCTATAGCTATTTATAATGTTGTTTACAAAAATTAATCAAAGGATTTAGCTAGTATGCTCATAATAGTCATCTCCAAATGTGTTTATAAGGAGTAATATGCTTTTACAGAATATAAATCTATCTTGATAACTCTTTGGTTGCTACAAAGATCATTCATTATTTGACATGTAAGACGTGTAGGAAGTAAGGGGAGATTACTTTTAAAATTGATATTAGCAAGGCATTCATAGTTGATTAGGAGTTTTTAGAAGCCATGATGTGTAAGTTAGGATATGACCAACAACAAATTAATTTGGTCATTCTTTGTGTGACAATTTTTTTAAGTGAATCAGAAGGTCACTAGTAGGGGGTTGAATAGTGACACCTAACCAATTATGATTTTTTGCATAATAACATGCACTTTTGAAGTTTTCAAGATATATTAGAGTTCTAACTTCAAGAAGCTTTGTTAGGAGCAATCATTATCCTTTGATAGCACTTTGTTTAAAATAGTTTTTCTAGTAAATATCACACAAAGATAGTATCGTATACTAATTTAGAAACTACTCAAGAAAATTTAGAGTTAGGGAGGTAGAATCTATTTTATATATCTTTTTTGTATGTGAGTAGGAATTTTTTTTGGACTTGAAGAGTTGTTTGCAAAAATTTCTAATAATTTTATATCAAAGATATATCATTGTTAAAACCTCTACCCATGTATTCTTTTGAAAAGCATCTCCAGGCTTCCAACCCATAATAAAACCTACTATTTGACTCTCACAATAACCTGTCATGGTCACTCACAACCTTCTTATGCAATCCAAGCCATGGATGCTCGGTACAAATCGTTCCAGATGCAAATTCAAGATCATCATTGTTGGCCTTCAAAGAACATAAGAACAAAAAATAAAAAAAAGATGGAGAAGATGAAGAAGGTGAACAGAACGACACCACGATCCACAAAGAATCGATAAGTCGAAGGAGGATTCCTCACAAAGGAATAGCTTCCTTGATAAGAATCAATTTTGTTTTCAGTCAAAAACCAAAGAAGAGGCTAAGTTTTCTCTAAGCACAAACTTAATTTCAATTATGTAAAAAGTTCCTACAATTAAGAGTTTCTGAGTATTTATAGAATTAGGCTTAAGAAGATAACTAAGCCTCTAATAAGGCCTAATTACATCAAGCTTAAGCCCATTACACAAATAAACAAGAATTAAGAATTTTCATAAATTCACGTTGAAGGTTTGCGTTAAGCCAGACATTTCGTGCTAAGCCCAATTCTCCTCGGGTTAGAATAGTGCTAAGCCAGACATCACGTGCTAAGCCCAATTTCTCCTCGGGTTAGAATTGTGCTAAGCCAGACATTCGCGCTAAGCCCTATTGCTAGAATTATGCTTAGCAAGTTGGTGTGGCTAAGCGAGCTGTTCAACAATCTTCAAGGTGCTCCAATTTAGTTGCTTGTGATTTTCTCTTTCCTTTCCTTTGATGAATAGTCCATCCTTGATCCTTTTGGCCATCTCTTCTTATAAAAACTTGGCTCTAGACCTTGTCATTGGACCTTTCAACTTATGTAGTGATTCTAGGTCCTTATGCTCTTTGGATAACCCTCTATCATCCCCTCCTTCTTGAAAATAATCCATCCTTGAATTATGCTCTTGGGATAGTCCCCTATCATCCCCTCTTTCTTGAGAAGAATCCATCCTCGGATGTGCATCTAAAACACCTACATCACAAGAAGAAAGATCAATGACGTTGAAAGTGGAACTCACCCCATACTCACTTGGCAAGTCAATCATGTAGGCATTGTCATTAATCCTCTCAAGGACCTTGAAAGGTTCATCACCCCTAGGTTGGAGTTTAGATTTCCTCTGTGAAGGAAACCTATCCTTCCTTAGATGTACCCAAACTCAATCTTCGGGTTTAAATACGATGGACTTTCTCCCTTTGTTTGCTTGACATGCATATTGCTCCATCCTCTTCTCAATTTGATTTCTCACCCTTTCGTGAAGGTCCTTAACAAAAGTGGCTCTAGAAAGCCCATCCTTACTCAAAATAGAAGAATCATTAGGTAAGGGAATTAAATTAAGAGGAGATAAAGGATTAAAACCATAAGTAACCTCAAAAGGAAAAAAAGAAGTGGTAGAGTCGGTTACCCTGTTATAGGCAAATTCAACATGAGGTAACCACTCTTCCCAAGTTTTCAAATTACCTTTGACGAAACATCTTAGGAGTTGTAAGAGTGTTCTATTCACTACGTCGATTTTCCCATCAGTTTGAGGATGGCAAGTGGTGGAGAAAAAAAGTTTGGTTCCAAGTTTTCCTTACAATGTTTTCCAAAAATGGCTCAAAAACTTGGAATCCCTATTAGACACAATGCTCCTAGGCAATCCATGAAGACGCACTACCTCTTTGAAGAAAAGATCTACCACATGACAAGCGTCGTCCACCTTGTGACATGGAATGAAGTGTGCCATATTGGAAAACCTATCAACAACCACAAAAATCAAATCCTTGGCCCTCTCGGACCTTGGAATACCAAGTACAAAATCCATGGAAATGTTGGTCCAAGGGGAGGTAGGAATTGGCAATGGAGTATACAAACCATGATGCATGACTTTGGACTTTGCCTTATGTCATACAATGCAATTAGAACAAAACTTGATAACATCATGTTTCATTTTAGGCCAAAATAAATGTTCATGCAAAATGTTCAAAGTCTTTTCAACTTCAAAATGTCCCATTAACCCCCCTTTATGAGCTTTACAAATCATGAGTTCACGCAAGGAACTTTAAGGCAAACACAATCTGTTATTTTTAAACAATTATCCTTCATGCCTAAAGAAACCTTGATGAGAACCCTTTTCAAAAAAATCAAACAATTTAGATAAGTCATGGTCTTGAGAATACAAATCTTTTATGTGATCAAATCCAAACATCTTTTTTTTCAAGCATGGAAATTAGAGCATATCTCCTTGAAAGTGCATCAGCCACAACATTAGCCTTGCCTTGCTTGTGTTTAATCACATAAGGAAATTGTTCCAAGAACTATACCCATTTGACATGCCTCTTATTAAGTTTTCCTTGTCTTTTCAAATGTTTGAGTGACTCATGGTCACTATGAATCACAAACTCCTTAGGAAAGAGGTAGTGTTGCCAAGTTTGCAAAGATCTAATAAGTGCACAAAGTTCCTTGCCATAGGTGGAATAGTTCAAGATGGCACCCTTAATTTTATCACTTAAATAAGAAATTGGATGACCTTCTTGTAACAATACAACACCTATGCCAAAATTGGATGCATCACATTCAATTTCAAAAGATTTTGAAAATTTTGGCAAATCAAGAATGGATGCATTTGTCAACTTTTCCTACAATGTATTGAAGGTTTTCTCTTGCTCACTCTCCCATGTAAATTCCACATTTTTCATAACAATGTCATTCAATGGAGATGCTATGGTGCTAAAATCTTTGACAAATCTGCTATAGAAACTAGTCAACCCATGGAAACTCCTCACATCACTCACATTTTTGGGTATGGGTCAATCTCTAATAGCTTTAATTTTCTCATTATACACTTAGACTCCCTTAGCACTCATAACAAATCCTAGAAACACTACTTGATTAGTGCAAAATGCGCACATTTATCCCTATTACCAAACAACTTTTCATGTCTAAGCACTTTCAAGACACTCTTAACATAGTATAAGTGGTCATCCATTGTTAAGCTATCAATCAAGATATCATCAAAGTAAACAACCACAAATTTGCCAATAAAGTGCCTCAAAACATGGTTCATGAGTCGCATAAAAGTGCTTGGTGCATTGGTTAGGCCAAAAGGCATGACCAACCACTCATAAAGTCCAAACTTAGTTTTAAAAACTGTTTTTCATTCATCACCTTCTCTCATTCTAATTTGATGGTAACCACTTTTCAGATTTATTTAGAGAAAACACAAGAACCATGAAGTTCATCCAACATATCATTAGGTCTGGAGATAGGATGTCTATACCTCACGGTGATGTTGTTGATGGGTCTATAATCTGTGCACATCCTCCACATGCCATCTTTCTTGGGGACTAGGATGACCGACATTGCATATGGGCTTAAGCATTCTTTCACCCATCCTCTTTGTATCAACCCTTTAACTTGCTTTTGGATCTTCTTTGTCTCTTCCGGATTACTCCTATAGGTAACCCTATTAGGAAGTGAAGCTCTCGAAACAAGATCTATTTGATACTCAATTCCTCTTAAAGGAGACAAGCCATGGGGAATGTCTTGTGGAAAGACATCCTCAGACTCCTTTAAGAGTTTATCAAAACCTTAAGGCAACTCAAGGGCACTAGAAGACAAACACATGTAATTTGGAATGAGTAAATACATAGGTTGTCTAGTTAGCATCACTCTTTTTACCTCTTTAGGTTTGATGAACAAACTCTCTTTTATCACTAATTATTTTTTACTCTTTTCTTTTGTTCTTTCTTGTCACTCTTTTTGCCTTCTTTTTCTTGTTGGCTCTTCTCTCTCAAAGGACTTTTTCCTTCTTGGATTTTTTTTTCTCTTTCTCTTTTCAATCTCATTTTTATTTTATCCTCACACACCTCACTTAGAGGCAAAGGTGAAAAAACTGTCTTTTTACCTTTATGCAAGAAAGAATAATGATTGGTGACCCCATTATGGACAACATCTCTATCATATTGTCAAGGTCTCCCAAGCAACACATGTCTGGCTTACATGGGAACTATATCATAAAGCACGTCATCAACATACTTTCCAATGAAGAATCTAAGTAACACTTGCTTATCCACAACCAACTCATCATTGTTACTCAACCATTGCAACTTATAAGGCTTAGGGTGAGGGGTAGTTTTTAAACCAAGCTTCTCCACTAATCTAGTGCTTGCAACATTGGTACAACTTCCACCATCAATGATTAAAGAACAAACCTTTCCATTCAGCAAACATCTAGAATGAAACATGTTTTCTCTTTGTGTAACATCTCGATCTTTGTATAAGCTTCCCATGAGTCTCCTTACCATCAAAAGATCTCTCTCTTCCGGTGGAAGAAAACCAACATCCTTCCCTTCACTAGAGGAACTAGGAGTACTCCTAGAAGACTCACTATCCACCTTTATTTTCTCTAACACAATCATGGTCCTTTTGTTAGGACATTGGGATGTAATATGACCCTTTCTCAAACACTTAAAACATTTAATGGAACTAGTTTTATTGGGAGGGGGTTAAGTAGGAGAAGTAGGATTATCTCTTGAAGACTTCTTTTCAAGATATTGTGAAAAAGAACCCTCCTTCTTGGAGGTGTCTTTATCCTTCCAAGATGAATAAGTGTAAGAAGTCTTCTTGTAGGTTTGTTTCCTCTTCAATTGTTGATCCACTTTCACAACCTTATGTATAAGTTCATCAATATTGTTGTAGCTTTGAAGCTTTACAACATCTTGAATGTCCCTATTCAAGCCATTCAAAAATCTAGCCATTGTAGCCTCATTAGCCTCTTCAATGTTAGCTCTTATCAAAGAAATCTCCATCTCCTTGTAATAATCATCAACATTTTTACTTCCTTGATAGAGCCTTTATAATTTGTTATGCATTTTCCTTACATAGTGAGGTGGGACAAATCTCTCCCTCATGATTCTCTTCATGACCACCCAAATGTCCATTCTATGTCTTCTCAATCTTTCTCTATCCACTTGGATTTGATTCCACCACACCAATGAATACCTTCAAATTCTAAGCTAGCCAACTGCATTTTCTTTTCTTCACTAAAATTGTTGCAATTGAAAATTTGGTCCACTTTCATTTCCCAATCAAGGTAAGCCTGCAGATCATAAGTACCTAGGAACTTGGGAATTTTAACCTTTACATCATCCATGACATCCATATTCCTCCTATGCTTATGCCTTCTACCTTCTTCATAGCCATCATTAGTCCCTTGAGAAGAATAAGGTGATCAATGATGCCTCCTCCTCTCTATGTCTTCCATTTTTCCACTCAACTCTTGAGTGCTTTTTTGTATCTCATCAAACCTCTTTCCCATTCTCCTCTCAATATTTATTTGCAACTTATCCATTTGCTTAGCCAATGAAGCCATTAGCTTAGCGGATCTAGGGGAAGGTGAATCACTATCACTTTCAGAAACCATTGCTACAAGAAAAAGGTTAGTAAAAACAAATATTGGACCTTACCACTCACTAAGTGTTTACACTCTTCAACACTCGTGTTTCACACTTATAAGACTTTTTCTATAATGTTCACTCTTGTCTTTTTCCACTATTTTACTCTTTTTTAGTCCTTGAGATCAACCAAAGACTTCAATTCAAGGAGTATCCAAAGTGAAAGATGAAACAAATCCAAACTTGACTTAAGAGGTCAAAGAAGAAAGAAAACTCTAAGACAAAATCTTGGAAGTTTAGAAGACAAGCAGTAAAAGCTCAAAATGGAATGCCAAAGAAAAAATAAATAGGAAGATATAAGAATTAAAAAATTTTCTTCTCTAATGTTGTAAAAAAAATATTTTTTTTGGCTGAGTATAAACCACTGCAATTATGCAAAACAAATGAAAGTATTAAAAAACAACAATAAGCACACAGAGGATCGTTAAATTTTTTTTGTAATTCTTTTTTAACTTTTTTTTGCACTTGGGTCCTTAATTTTGACCCAAAATATGTTATCCTTTTTGCACTTTGTTCCCTCGTATTTTTCTCTTTAAGGACCAGAAACTTTTTTATATTTTCACAAATGTCCCGATGCTCTCCAACATAATTTTTTTTGGATAAAAGTCACAATTTTTTCCAGCAGTGCTATGAATTTCATGAAGAACAACCCAAACTCAGATTATGACCAAATCAACTCCAAATTCAAAAAAAGATAGGGAAATTGAAGGAACATGCCAGATTAACTAAAAAACACACAAGAAACACACAATTAAACACAAACAAACAAGAATTAAATGAAAATCAATTTCTCATTTTTCAGAAAAACTCAAAAACAAAAATGATAAGCTGCACCTAATTGATGGATATATTTTCGAACTGCTCTTCAGATTCAAGCTTTGATACCACGTGATGCAATCCAAGCCATGGACACTCGGTTCAGATCGTTCCGGATGCAAATTCAAGATCACCATTGTTGGCCTTCAAAGAACACAAGAATAGAAAATCCAAAAAGATGGAGAAGACGAAGAAGATAAACAAAATGACACCACTATCTGCAAAGAATTGATAAGTTGAAGGAAGATTCACCACAAAGGAATAGCTTCCTTGATAAGAATCAATTTGGTTTCCAGTCAAAAGCCAAAAAAGAGGGTAAGCTCTCTCTAAGAACAAGCTTAATTTCAATTACGTAAAATGTTCCGACAATTAAGAGTTTCTGAGTATTTATAGAACTAGGCTTAAGAAGATAACTAAGCTTCTAATAAGGCCTATTTACATCAAGTCAAACCCATTACACAAATAAACAAGAGTTAAGAATTTTCATAAATTCACACTGAACACTTCGCGCTAAGCCCAATTCTCCTCAGGCTAGAATTGGGCTAAGCTAGACATCTTGTGCTAAGCCCAATTCTCCTCGGGTTGGAATTGCACTAAGCTGAATATCTCGGGCTATGCGTAATTTCTCCTTGGGTTGGAATTGCACTAAGCTAGACATTCGCGCTAAGCCTAATTGTGGAATTGCACTTAGCGAGCTGGTGCGACTAAGCAAGCTATTCAACAATCTGCAATGTGCTCCAATTTAGCTCCTTGTGATTTTCTCTTTCCTTGCCTTTGATGAGTAGTCCATCCTTGATCCTCTTGGTCATCTCTTCTTGTAGAAGCTTGGCTCTAGACCTTGTCATTGGACCCTTCAACTCATGAAGTGCTTCTAGGTCCTTATGCTCTTTGAATAACTCTCTATCACCTTTAAAAGTAAGAATCCACTGATTTCTTTTCTGAGGTTCCCAATCCTAAACGAGTTCTATTTATGGACAAGTACCAAATACATCACTCAGGGAAAACTTATTAGTAAGCTTTTTTTAAGTTGTTTACAGACTCTCTATGGCTAGATAGATTTGGCTCTAAACTTCTAGAGAGTCTAGGCTAAGGAAGTATTACATCAAAAGCTAATGATATATATTTGTAATAAGGATCCTGAACTATACCACTTCTATACTATTTTCCTTCATAGCAAAGAACTTTAGTTGTACTTCAATATCCTTATATAGAGCCTTAAAGAGGACTTATTGCACCTTGTCTTAGAGATCAAAGAGATTTGTTACTTCTTGTCTAGAGAGGCTTGGAGGCCAAGGAGATCAGTTATGAGTCATCACCATCACACAAATGACTCCTTCTTCCTTAGTTGAAATAACTTGCACACAACTTGAATGTTGAAATATTAAAGTTTGTGTTTACTGTTGTTAGTGACTCATGACTCGTCCTTTCTCCAGCATAGTCATGAGTTTTGCTACTCTTTTAGAAAAGTGAGTCTTCTACATAATGGTGTAGATCCTTTTGTTAACATTGCAGATGTTAGAGACTCATTTTTGTTTCTCACGGTTAACTTATTAATATAGGAATAGTAGTACGTGACTAGCTCTTTTCTTCATATTTGATCATTGATTTTAGAGGAGTTTGTCATGATATTGCATTAGTACACTAGTGCATGACTTTGTTCCTCACAACTTCTGGTGTGTGCTTCTTGACTATGTAGACACAAATGTCTTCATTGTTGTTTTTACATTGCATCTTCTGATGAATTTTAAGTCATGTGTAGCTTCTAATGTCTACCCCTTGACTAATGCTACCTCTAGATCATGCTTTTAAGTCATGTGTAGCTTCTAATGTCCTACTGCTTTTGGTTTTTTGCTTTTGTAGTTGGACAAGCTTTAGAATTAAGAAACCTTTATCGTTGGTCAATGCTTCACACCTTTTATCCATGCTTTTTGACTAAGTCTTGATTCTTTGGAAGCACTCAAGGAAAACCATTAGTAGCATAGGTCTAAAGAACTTAGAATTTTCTTCTTAAAAGTTTGTTGTTATTAAAACATTTTGCTTATAAAGGGTCCTGCTTCAACATTGTTAACTATTTTGGTCTTATGAATAGTAAATAGGTGGGCACTATTAAGCTTGAGACAAGGTTACATTATAGGGACCCTCTCTCTGTATCTCTTGATCATTTTTGCATAAGGTCTATCATCTATGATTAGAAAAGATGAAGGTGGATAGGATATACATGGAGTTAAAAAAAATTAGGGAGCACCTTATCATCTATGATTGTCTTTTCTTTGATAGGGCTTCAATCAAAGAACGCGCCAATATTAAGGATATTGTTTTAGCTCTTATCTCGGGTTAAGCTGTCAACAAGTTAAAATTAGAGGTTCTTTTTAGTAGAAATGTTAACCAAGGTACTTGTGATTCTATCTTGATATGCTTGGTGTTCAAGAAAAGTCTATGTTAGCAAGAGAAAGAAGGAAACATTTAAATATATGCTTTATGTTGTTGGACGTGAGTTTTTGTTATAGTTACGGCTTAGGCTATTCCTACCTATAGTATGGAAATCCAATGTATGTTGAACCGATACATCAAGAAGGGATACCAAAGGTATTAAGTGATCGGAATAGTAGAAGCTAGCTATAAATAAGGAGTTTTTAGATATAGGATTTTAGAATTTCTATGGATTTAACTTAGCAATGCTAGGGAAGCAAGGTTGTAAGTTTATGTCTAACCTAGAGGCTATGGTTATGAGGATTGTCAAAGCTAAATATTTTCCTAGGGGAGAACATTTTTTGGACGCTATCATTGGTCACAATCTGTCATATGCACGGTGTAGCATCTGGAGTTCATAGGTATTGTTAAATGAAGGATATAGATTGCAAATTGGAACAAGATCACATATAAAGGTGTGGAAGGAGTCTTGGTTAAGGAGAAACCATAGTCTTAGGCTTAATAGTGAGCAACATAATGTTTTACATCATTTAGCTGTTAATGACCTTACATTACCATGTGAAAAAAGATGGAATGCTCTACTTATATTTGATTTATTGGGTAAAGATGTTGTTGGATCACTTTTACATGTTCCTTTGAAGTGGATATGCGTATATGGTTCCCCAAGAAGAATGGTTAATATTCAGTCAAATTAACTTATAGAACATTCATGGAGAAAATTGTTGATAGTTCTCGTTTGAAAGTGGTTGAAGATTGGAATTTGATATGGAAACTTCAAATTCCTCTAAAGGTCAAATTACTTGTTTGAAGAATTTGTAGAGATTGTATTCCAACTCATCTAGGGTTTGAGCCTTTGAGATCTATGGGAATTGAATGTCCATCTAATTGTGTTCAATGAAGTGTTGGTCTTAAAAATGCCTGACATATTTTTTCATGTGAAGAAAGCCAAATTTGTTAGCAGCAAGTTCAACTATAGGACATTATTGTTCCTTTGTTAGACCAAAGTGAAGGCTTTAACAAGGCATGTTTTTTCTATTTTTGAACAAATTGGAACCAATTATACAAGCTATAACTAGTATAGATTTGTTGGAAGCAAGTTTAACTATGGGACATTATTGTTCCTTTGTTAGACCAATGTGTAGGCTTTAACAAGGTGTGCTTTTCTATTTCTGAACAAATTGGATCCAACTAAACATGCTATAGTGGAGTATATGAAAAAGTATAAATGAGGACAAAAAGTATAGTGTGCAACAAACTATCTTAAGAGATACAAATATTCTCATAAAGTAGAGGTTGGCTAAGGGGTTAGATAGCAATACACATAATTATGCATATGATCCTTTGTAATCCATGTAACGACCCATTTTCCGCTTGATAGGAATTTATCCTTTTATGTGTTTTATAGATAAGTTTTATGGGGTTTAATTATTTTGATGTCACAAATAAATTTGAAATAATAATACCTTGAAAATAATTGTTTGGTATGCGGAAAATTAATGCGCAATACGTTTGGCATTTTTATTTGTTTTTAATTCCTATTATATGAATTATATGTGATGTGTATGATTTTATGTGAATAAAATAAATAAAGTTTTAATAGATCAAATGTTTAAAACAATTACTTAGGTTGTTAGTATTTAAAAAAGTCATGTTAGTAAATAAACTAAATAGAATGTTAGTAATTAGAACTACTAGAAGAACAATTAATTGGACATTAGTTTAATAAAATGTATGTTGTAACAATAAAAAGTAGGAGTAGTTGCTATTGGCACTACCAGAAGTACTATTGACACTACTCATATGGGTTGATTTTTATGTAATTTAAAAATTATCATTCTCACGAAATACGATTCCATTATAAACTTGTACAATGGAATTGTCTTTCCATTGCACACATAGGGGTGAAAAAATAAAACAATGAAAATACGATTCTATTGTTTTTCTTTTTTTCACCCCTGGGTGTGTAATGAAAATATGATTTCATTTGTAATTTTATCAACATAATCATATTTTTGTTACATCTAGTTGATCCTTGTCCCTTTCCCTCCCCGAATTCCCCATCTCTTTGCTCCTCCTCTCCCCCATATTCTCACACACATAAGATAAAAAATGCATAACACAAACAATGATTGGTTGATGGCAACAAGTCACAGATCTAACCATCATGCAATGGGTGACGACGACGAGACACACAAAGAGAGGATGCGAAAGGGTCACGAACTTGGTGACCTTTACAACTAGATCTATGGCCTTCGTAGCCAGATCTGTGACCTTCGTGCTGCGATGGTGAAGGATAGGGGAAGGGTGGCGCGCAGTGGTGGAGAAGAAGGATGGGGTCGCATGCGATGGTGGAGGACGGGGGGTGCCACACATAGTGGTGGATGATGGGGATGGGGTCGTGTGTGGTGTTGGTGGAAGAGAGTGGGGTCGCATGCATTGGAGGTGGACAATAGGATGACGTGACGATGCAGTTAAAGGACTAAGAAGTTGAAGGAGGAGGGGGTGTAGGAATTTGGAGAATGGACAAAAGAGAAATTTTGCATTATTGGTAGTGTGAATTGTAGCTCCCAAAACTGGGTTGTCACACATGTTTGGGCTTAGTTAAAATTAGAATTGAACCTAAGTAACTATAGTTTAATTAGATTAGGCCTAGTTACTAATAACATCTAGGGTGTTGCTTCTTGCACTCTTTCTAGAATTTTTTTTACCTTCCAGATTGATAATTTCGAAAGACAAAAAAAGGAGTGCATTCCAGAATGTAATTTTACATTCCAAATTGACCATTCTAAAAGGTAAAAAAGGAGTGCAAGAAGCAACTGGGACGTGTGAGAAGCAATAGCCTAACACCTAACACTAGAATCCTTTTTGTAAGCCCAAAACAAATAAAAAATAGTATGTGTGTATGGGTGGGTGGGTCATGGGTGTGTGGTTGTAATGCTAGACACAATATCATTTTACCTTCTCACACACACAAAGCCTACACTATGTTCTACTTGCATGCATGCACAAGGTTTCCTTCTTATGGACCAACCTTGCCACCTCCCTAATCTAAAAGAAAAGCTCTACAGGAATACTTTATTACCTTCAGAATCTTCTACACACTCCACTCTATCTATAAATAGGATCCCTCACCAAGCCTTTTCATAACAACAATCTCAATTCTCTTATGTTCTTATCTTCTTCTTAAGTGTTCTAAGTGTGAGTTGGTTGAGGAGCATCTTGGAGCTAGAGAGCTTAGGAACGAAGGAAGCAAAAAACTTTCGAACTCCTTTGATCAATTTAGGTGTGAGGTGTGGGGAGAAGTAAGGTGTGATTTTTCATTTTAAGTTCTATGAAGGAGAGGGATAAAGTTTGGCCCCCGAGGATCTCTCACTCTTAGTTTTTACTTGTTATTTACTCTTTAATCCATGTTTCAGTTGTTATAATTATAAGTTTATGTTATTAGCTTGCTATCTTGTTATAAACATGAAATGATGTTGTTATGCTCATTTTTTAATCAAACATGCTAGATAATATTAACATGTGAGGAACTTTTTTGAAGGTTTGGATCTTGCTATGAACACTTATGGACAATGAAGTAAAAAGTGAATCCATGGTTGTTGATCTACATGGGATGTGACCATATGTGGTCCTTTTGTTTGTGATATTATTTTATTGGTATAAATATTAGAAAGTGTATAAATTAAAGCATTATTTATGATTATTTTGAAATTAAAATAAAGTTTGAGTGGATACTTTATTATAATAATAATTATAAATATGATTTTGATAAAAATAATAATATTTTTTAGTATAAATTCTGTTGAGTTAAAGTTATCATTATAAAGTATTTCTCAAATAATGTAACACTTGTTTTCTTTAATAACAAAATTCAATAAATATATTAGACTTGAAATTATCTTATAATAATGATGTTTTATTAGCCAAGAGTTTTACATTATCACTATGTTTATTTTCAAACTTTAAATATATGGTTTATTATTATTATTATTATTTAAATTTATAATTTCTTATAATTACCTTTTTATAAACTAATATATGGTTCTTATTATACTCATGTATAAAATAAAATAGTATAAATTATTATACTATATTAAGAGCTATGATTTTATATGATAAACATTATTATAAAGTGTTGAATTTTATTTTGAATTCTTATATTGCTATCGTATGAGAAAAAAAACTATGCTTTGACAATATAAAATAACATGGTCCTATTATCTAAGGCCAATTATGCCACAAACTTAGGTCCCAAATTTTTATCAATTTTTACTAACATGTGATTGGATATTGGTTATTATGATTGGCTATAGCCTTTGCATGATCATATGATTGAGCATTGGGTTATGCAAAAATTTAATAGCTATTATTTTCCTTTTTATTAGTAGTTTATTTATTATTATTTTTTTTGAAAAAATGCTTATTATGATTAGCTATTACTAATTACTAGGTTTAGATATATGACATATACAAGAGGGTTTAACTCAATTGATTGAGCATGATGTGTGAGTTATTAAAAATCTTATAATATATGTCTTCAATTCCTACAAATAAAAAAAAATATGACATTAATATATTAATATTAATGGCTATTGTTTTATTTTAAAATTTAATGTAAACCAATAGGACATAGCTATTACCTATATTAAAAAAATCAAAAGTAGGATTACTTGTTTTAATGTGCCTATAAAATTGCAACAAAAAGGATAAAATTAATGGAACTTGTATTTGTTAGATACTTAGAGTATAACAGATAAAATATCTCAAGCCACCTTGTCAAATACAAGTAGGTAATGATGAAAAACTTGACTACTAACATATAATCTTGACACTTTAGCTAACGATAGTAGTCATCATCATCTCCCAACCAATAATTGAAATTAAGACCTTTCCTAATAAAATGAGAGATTATAACAATCAACCATTGTTGTATTTGGAAACTCAAAATACAACTACTAAACTAAACTCATGCTTCTCATTTTGGCATGTAGCATAGATACTTACTATTGTGTTGAAAAACACAAATAGTTGCTCCAGATCCTCATGCACCATTAACAATTGAGTTATGGTTCAATGAATCACTAATGATAAGACTCCCCTGTAAAAATATAGAAATACCACTAACTATTCATTCAAATACATAATTATCATCTCTAATAGAATCAAAATCACTAAACCCTTTTTGTAGACCTTCCCCATCAAAACTGGAAGAATGGTAGAGTTAGTCACATAGCCCATGCCAAAAACAATAAGTGTCAACTTTCAAACAAAGCTTGCGACCTATTCCTCTACTCATTCTAAAGTGTAGTTGTGCCTATGAGAGAATCCACATTTGAAGCACATGCATAGATAAACAACCACTCCTGCAAATTAATATACTTAACCCTCATCCACTCTACCGCTACATTACTCGATGAATATTTCAACGTCTCAACAACTCTTAGTGTGCAGTATTCATCTATTGCAGCAAAACCAAGATAGTTGTATGATCCCAAGTTTAGACATTAGCTTACTTTTGTGGTCGTCTACTTTAGGAGAATGGGGAGCCACATAAATTACAAAGAAATTAATTGAAATACGCTTATAGTGTAGATAAAATTGGCATGTGATATGATTGTCAATTTTTTAAAAACTATTATACAATCATAGATTCCCAATAACTAAAAATTGTTGACTTTTGTAATAATTATTTTAAAAGTCAAATTTAGAATATGAAAAATAAAATAAAGACTAATAGTATAAAGGTTTTTTGAAAAAAATGATGGAACTCACAAACCAAGAGGGGTGAATTGGTTTCTAAATCAAAATAGACTTTAAAAACCAGAGTTAAAAAAACTTATTTTCCAAGGATCGTATCACAAACTTCTGATAAACCAATATTTAATCAATCACCTTTTACACAAAATCCTTTGTTAAATTTCTTTCTTCAAAAATATATTTTCTTTAACCTTTAGTAAATTGATCAAGACCAGAATGAGAAAGAAAGATAAGATCAAGAGAAGATGTACAATAATTTTTATGCTGGTTCACTCTCTATCTCTAGAGAAGCTAATCCAGTTATCTAATCCAACCTGAATTAGATTTTCACTATGCATATAGAATTCTTACAAGCAATCACAAGTAATCTCAGTTCCTATCCCAGAAAAAGAGACTAAGGTATCCAACCCTAGGGTCCTCTGTGATTAAAAGCCTAATAGAAAGACACAGTCTGATCAATCATGCACAAGAACCTTGCTTGAATGAGTAAGTACCTTCTTGAACTCAAGAGAAAATCACAACTCATTTTTCACAATATGATCTTCATAATAAAATTTTATAAGTTGTGAGTCATGTTTCGCGGCCAAAAACTTGTTCGTTTGCTAAATGAATTAATCCGCGATGCTCGACAGCAAGTGTACTGAGTCACACAAGTAATATAAAACGGTAAAAACCGAGTATCGATCTCAGAAAACTTGTTTCATTCAGAAAATAAGCGTTCAATGAGTAAAAATTTGTATAAAGCAAGTAAATGATTAAAGGTGGTTTTTATCTATAACTTTAATTAACTACAAGCTAACGTATATGAGAATGAGAGATGAAACAGATGATTAAAAATGTTGGGTCATTTTACTGAACCTATTTGATGTTACTCAGGATTTTTCTCTATTTAATGTTGTTCTAGTGTTCTATGCTGAAAACAACTACCCCAAACCACAATTCCTCGAGTGAATGGCCTAACTCTATTTAAACATCGTTCTAGATCCCTCGTCGAACTTAGCCTAAATGAGTTGCATTAAGATTACGACATAAAATAAACTAAATCCCTGCACTTTGTGTCCAGACATACAGTTCTCTAGCCTGCTATATCAAGTTCTAAGGATTTAAAACACTTTCCAATGCTAAAAATCCTAACTTTACACACAAATGGGTGATCAAGCCACAAGCATGCAAGAAATAAGCACAGATATAAGCAATGAACACATAAAAACAACTTTAAATAGATAGTAAGAATTGTTACATCAAATGTTCAGCAGAAATCCCCAACAAGAGGCTTAGCCTTCCATTGCAAGGTAGCAACTTTCAGCACCAAGAATGGATTTTTGGAAGAGAAATAGAGTTTACAAATGGTGAGGATGTCTCCTCCACCTTTAGAAACCTAAAATCACTCCAAAAAATCTAAGACTATCTTGAAGCTGAGGCTTTGTCATTTTGGCTTCTCCTCTTGCTCTCCTCTGCTTCTTGACTCTTCTCTCTCTATTTTCTCCAAACTTCAGTGTTTAAAAAGGCTCTTGAACGTTTTATATTTTGAAGGCTCACTTAGCGCGATTTTCTCGTTAAGCGCGAATAAGTGAATTTTCGCTTAGCGAGCTAGGCGCCCTAAGCGCGAGAAGGGACAAACTCCAGGCTGGGTGAGCTGGCGGCACGTTGAGCACGTAACCTTTTGACGCGCTAAACGGGCTGAGTGCCTCGCTTAGCGGATGTTACTCGCTAAACACATAAGGCTCGCTTAGCGAGACACCAACAGCTAGCCTTGTCTTCAAATGGCCTAAAACTGAAGTTAATTCACTATGAGTTTACAAAATTGGGAATATCTACTGAGAAAAATCAACTAAACACAAAAATATGTACAAATCCTATAAAAAGAACAATAAATTAGGGGAAAGATGCAAATTTAATGAAATTATTCAATACAAAAGTTAGTCGTAAATAACGACTAACAAGTCACTCTATATCTAATCCTTTATCTTCTCTCTTTGTATCACTTACTTCAGCTCATACTAATTTCACACTTTTTGCACACTTAGAAGAGAGAACACAAGATGAATATTTATAGCGAAAATAGTTATAACCACCTGTAATCGATTAAATATATAATGTAATCGATTATTTCAAAGAAGTAATTGATTATAGTATCATTTCAATCGATTAAAGTGTTCTTCCCAAAATCTGGAAAACTTTCAAGAACAATGTAATTGATTAGATTCTTGATGTAATCGATTAAAGTGTTCTTGATCACTTCTGAAACACTTTTAAGAGAAAAGTAATCGATTACGATCTCTTGGTAATCAATTAAAATAGAGACTCCTAAAAAACCAATCATTGTCTAATATGAACTGTGTAATCGATTACGATTAGCTTGTAATCGATTATGATCATGCTTGTAATCGATTAAAAAAAAGAGTTTTAAACAATGAAGAAATTTTCTAACTTTAGAACCTTTCTTTTTACTACTACATGATGATGCATGATACACATATGAAAAGATAGAGACTAAGATGCAACACACAATACAACAATCAATACAAATGTCACTCAAGTGAAGTAGGCATGTAAAAGACCAAACTTCTTCAAGCTTCTTCTAGCTTCAAGGCTAATTTTTCATGTTGCCCACCTATCTCTAACACTTTTTTACATTTTCAAGTGTCATCTAATCGCAAGCCACCATGAATGGTAAGTTTATTGACATTTATAATAAGGATCTTGCTAAACAGTGTTTTTACGACACTGCTTAAGGAATTCCAAATAGATTTTCTTTATTGAAATTCACATTGATAATGTATTGGAAACCATAAGATCATTTAATTCTTTTATTAAAACTTTCTAATTTTTATTCTTTAATTAGTGCCCTTAGTACACTAGTTCCTTAATGCACTAGTTAGTATTTGCCTTATAATAACTACCTTCGAAGTCATAGAAAAAATTATTTCTAATGGGTTGATAATGTAAGATCATTTACTCTAACTATGTTGTCTATTAAACTCTTATAATATTCTTTAATTGGTTGTCATTTACAATATTTACACTGCATCAAAATTAAACTCAATTACAAACACAACAGTTTCAAACACGTAGAAAGAAAATTCATACATTCAACAACCTCGTAATACCCCAAAAAAATAAAAGAAAAGATAGAGTTATACTTTAATGTCTAGTTAGTATCATTATAGTAGCGTTCCACGACATCGAACTAGGCATCGGGAGCACTTGAAATCGATTTCCCAAAGCAGTCTTGCAAAAAAAAGGAATGCAAAAAGAAACGAACAATTACATTGCAAAATGCAATCCAAATGAAACTAAGGGTTTGAAAAGAGAAACAAATGCAAAACCTGAATGCTAAGGTACATTCGATAGATGTAGAAGTCCTCGAGTCCTAAGTAGACAAGAGCGTAACCCTGAATGGTAGAAGGGAATGAGAACAAAATGTTGGTGTTAATGATAGAGTGAAATAATAGGAAAAAGAATTCTCTGAATTGATTGAAGGAGAAGAGCAAGCCGTAGTTGAAGTAAGTGGTTAATGCGGTCAGATACGAAATTGTGATCATCTCTTCACACACAAATTGGAACTTCAATCAGCCAGAGAAGGGGACAGATGGTGAGAAAAGGATTCATTTTTTTTTTAGACCAGAGATCAAATCCAAACTACCTTGGCCAACTTGTTGTTTGGCACATTTCTTACTCAATTTTATGAAATTCATTTCTAATTCTTTTATTGAGTTTCATAGAGTGACAATGTAAAATTGTTTTACCTTTCAATCCCACGTTATGACACCCTTTACCCCGATATACATATTTATATAATAAAATATATGAAAATGCGGAGTTACATAAAATAATTTTTTATAATAAACAAAAATGAACTCACGTGGGTAAAAGGTTCACATTTGTGTTTATCAACAAATTCAAAATTTATCAATTAAGAGTATGAAAACATTTCCAGCTCAAAATAATGTTGTCCAAAACTCTAGAGAATAAACTAAAGACTCAACATGTGAAACAAAGTGATAAAAACTACATGTCCATAAATTCATGCAATTAATACAGAAACTCATGCCTCAATGTCACATCCTATCAGAGCATTGTGTTCCAGCGTCCTCTAGCATGAGGTTATCCATAATCATCCACCTAACCATCTGCTTCCACGGATAAAGTTCGAGATCATCGCAGGATCCAGACACAAACAACACACAAGGAGTTATCACATTCTTAACTAATAGACAGAAATGGGACAATATATATATATATATATATATATATATATATATATATATATATATATATATCAATAAATGAAATACAACTTACTTCAACACAACTCACGTCATTCAGTCACTTATCGCATAACATCACATCTCAACATTACAAGTCTCACACATGTTCACATCATTCACATACTCAAGGATCAAAACACAATATCACTCAACCAATCAATATTAATCAATACACAAGCATTATGCAACAAATATACTAAGAGTCAATCTTATATGCAATGTGGTACCATGTCAGTGAAAAACCTCATCGGACACCAAAGAGTACATGACAAGACATACCACACACTGGTAAGTCAGGTCACTCTCACTAGGTAAACTCATAGGGAGACCAATCAAGGTCACACTGTTTTGTGAGAATGCTCCAATCAAGTGGGATTGACACAAGCTTAAAGGAGAACTCAAACCGGGAGTATTTACTTCAAGGCCTAAACTCCTGAGAGTCCGTCAGGGCCTCTCCCTCTTGATTCAGGTCCAACCCAAAAAACATTCTAGCACACAGACTCTATCTATGAACTGTACAAAACACACAACTCCTCAATTGTTCTCAAAATAATTTTAACTCGACGCACCTCAAAGTGATTAAACTCACTGGGTTCCACAGTGGATCTCATCACAATACTCGTCACACATTAACTCATCACCCTTAAAAGGTCTTACAGTTGTATGATTGTATGGCTCATAACTCACAACTTAATACACACAACATCACAATGTATCTTACAATTCAACACGTACTTAATTTATCACATACATTCAATCTCAATCACAATGTTATAATCCCAATATAACAATTTATCACACTAATCTAGTAAATCTTGTCAAAAAACAAACAAATTATACAAAAATTCTTCTCATAACATGGGGAGTAAAACCCCTCAAACAATTTCACATAATCATATCAAAATCAAAGAAATCAAAATCGTATGTTCAAAAGCAAAAAAAAAAAACTAAGAACACTCGATTTCATCAACCAATTCGCATCAGGGCATCAATTGGCCCGTCAAACACAACAATCTCATAATTATAATCGTAAAGGAAGAATTAGAATATAGTAAACATTCCAAAATAAACCCCAATTTGATCCTCTAAGGATTCATACACATGTTCATTCTAACCCCAATTGCGATAAACTCATCCCTTACCTATAAGCGGGCTCACGTGTGTAATCCAGCAGAGATAGTGACATCTCTAGCGGTTTTCTAAGATTCCTCAAACTTTTCCTTTGTTTGCTCTGTTAGGATTTTCAAGCGTTAGAGAGAAAGAGAAGGAATTGGAGCCTTAATTTCACTGTCTTCATGCGAGGGGAATTTCTCCCTCCAGAGAAGTTATTTCACAAATCCCATTGGTGGTGTTGTGTAAAAATGATTTTCAAACCTAGTGTTCAAATTTAATGACAATCAAACGGTTAACGAGTACAAGATCATAGTTTTACTGGAACATGTTTAGGTGTATGCAGGAAAAAGAGAAGGTTTTGGAAGAGGAAGAATAGGAATGAATTTGAGAGAAACAAAGAGCTAGAGGCGTAATAAAACTATTTCTTCTTATTTATTTAATTACAAAATCTCATTATTTTCCTAAAACTCTATTTATTTTTAAATAAAATCCTTTTTAAATTATTTTACGAAAAAATAGGGTGTTACACGTGTCATCATCATTAGTATGATTTTTAAGATAGTTATTATACAAGTCAATAAAATTATTGTATATCATGGTTTGTGATTGAATAAACAATGTAAAATTATTTTACATTATCATACAGTCTTTTTTTCTCTTTTTTATTTAGTTCTCACTATTTTAAGTATGTGAAATTAATTCATCCTTTAACATAACACTCAATATTTAATGAAAATATTGATATGATAACTTAATCAACTTTGGTAATTCTTATGCCCTCTATGCTGAGTGGTTAGAGTTATGATAACTATTGAGACTTCTTTCGCGAGAAAGTGGAGGATGCTTTGGATTGAGCGTCACTTCATTCTTGTTATTAAAGCTTTCACATCGCCTAACTTGGTTCCTTGGAAACTTAGAAATAGATGGCTTAATTGTATAGAATATACCCACACTATGTCTTTCAGATACTCTCATATTTATCGCGAGGGCAACAACACTTGCCTCACATGGTAGTAGCAAACAAGGCCTAGTTTGGTGGGATTTTCTTCCTTCTGTTTTAGGGTAGATTGCTTCAGGAATATATATATGATTTTCCTTCTTTTGGGTTCAAATGATTGTACATGAATCTTGTTTTATGCCTTCGCCATGATCTTTATTTTCTTTTTGGTTTTAATATATTGGAGTGTGTTGCATATGATTGAAGGTTGCACTGTCAACCTAGTTGGATTTACGATATCTATTGTTCCTTAGCACATCTCTTGACTTTGATTAAAAACTATTACACTAACAGGCCAATAAATTCATGTTAACTTGATACCTAGATATTAGATAATACTTCTTCTGATGTTCAATATAATAATAAAAAATTGTATTTATGATGAGTAACATGATGTGATAGAAAAAGAGGTAAAGAGAAAATATAAGTTTTAGTGGAGTATTTATGATAATGAGATGTTCACCTATAATTACCCAAAATTATTTTAAACATATCTAACTTATTTACTTTCTCATATAACTAATTTATCAAAATCAATAAAAAAATAATTTAGTTAATTCTAATTAATGATGTCATAGAATTAAATAGTTTAAACTTTTTTCACTAATGAGTGACTTAAAAATAATAAGTCAATAAATCTATCTACTTGTGAAATGATTGAGTGTCTCGTTAATAAACTTCATCGTACATTAAGGCTATAAAAAATATAATATATAATTAATATATTTGAAAATGAATCTATGTATCTATAATTAGAACCCAGAAATTTATCTACTATTGTTTCTTATATAAAGAATTAAAGATAATATTATTTTTGCACTTGATATAGTAATATTTTTATTTATGAAAAAAATTAGAAATACATAATATATTGAAGTTTTTTTTTGTTATGCATTAAAAAATTTAAACTTTATTTATTAAATTATATTTTTTTCTTGGTCCCCTCAAACCGAATTTCTAGCTTGTCGCTATCCCTCCTTTTATTTTGCAGATAGTGCTTCTTGGTCAAGATGAGGTAATTTCATTAATTGTTTCATGTCAATGAGCATGCATCTTCCTTGTACTAATATGTAATCTAGAAAATAAATTAAATGATAACTTCCATGTTTACAAGTGTTTGTTGCAACAAGATTTAAACAATATAATAAGTTGTCACCATTGCAATGAATATTCACACAAGTTGTTACTCGTAAACTATCTCGTCTTGTTCAAGAAGTATGTCTAAACTCTATAACCTTGAGACACTCTTATTTAGGATCAATGAGAATTAGTTGGCGCAAAAACTCCCAAAATAAAAGGAGGAGGATATTGATAAGGAAAAAGAAGAAAAGGAAAGAAAGAGAGAAGGAAGATGATATAGAGAGGGAATAAGTGTTGATAAAGATTAAAACATAAAAAATTACTTATCTAAAAACTAAACTGTAAAGCACAAAACATGTAATGTCAAATCAACATCACATAGTCATACAACTAAGAAATTAAAAGATATTTAATGACCAAGACCAAAAAATAACTGAAAGTGCTTCATGGGAGAACTAAAGCATGCATTGTCTAAATACAAGTACTAAAACATAAAGATTGTGTTGTATAAAGACAAAATGAATAATAACTTTGTTTTTCTTATGGGAGGATAATGCATGTATTTTACAAATTATTCATAGTATAAATAACATATTATTGCTCATACCTAAAACACATATTTTACAAATTATTCGTAGTTTGCTCGGTGACAGGGTCATCAGGTCATGCATCCATTGTTTGTCTATGAAAATACCCATCCAGAAGCAAAACTCCTGGCAATGGTTATGAGAAAACCAGCAAGAGCACCAAACAAGAATGGAAAACCAATGATCTCCAGCTTCTGGTGATGAGGCTGAGCACGAGCCTCATCTGGTGGAGAAGGCATAAAGCCTGAAGTATCATGGCGGTAGTAGAGACCCCTGTTTCCTTCAAAGCTTGTAGGTGGAAAGGTATCAAACTGTCCCTTTTCTGGGATTTCCCCATGCAACTCATTATATGACACATCAAATGAGGATAAGAAACTCAATTTAATTAATGATTGCGGTATTTCTCCTGAGAGTCTGTTGTGAGACAAATCCAAAATCTCCAACATTGTCATGCCTGATAACTGCCAAGGAATTAGTCCTGAGAGGCTGTTGTGTTTTAGGTCCATTACATGTAGCCCTTTCAGATTGCCAAAACCTGGCCAAATTGGTCCTTCAAGTTTGTTGTAACTGAGCAATAAAGATGGTCGAAAACTTGAAACTTTTTTGTAAGCATTTCTTACATTCCCATTGACATAAAAGGGAAAGGCAAAAATGATTCCTTCTAGTGATAAATTCCTGAACTGGAGGGTTAAGACCACGGTCAAGCCTTGTGGTATGTTGCCAGTGAAAGAGTTATTTGACAAGTCCAAGTAATAAAGGTTGTTCAATTTGCCAATCCATGAAGGAATGCTTCCACTGAGATGATTCCATGACAGATCCAACATCTGCAGCATCTTGCATCCACTTAACCATTTTGGAAATGAACCTTTTATCTGACTGTTGGATAAGACAAGAACCTTGAGATTACTGAATCCAAGATTTTGACCCTGTGGTTGAGGCATTTCTTCATTATGGAAGTTATTTGTAAGTGCTACAGAACTTAAATTCCTGCAGTGACTTAAAACCTCTAGGGTTGATGATAAATTATGCAGTCTGGCTCTTGCAAGGTAGATTTCAGTTAAGGACTGAAGATTATTGCAATTAACAGGAATCCCACAGTTGAAATGGTTACCAGTAAGATCAATTGCTTCCAATCTTGAGCAATTTGATAGACTACCAGGAGTTGGACAACGGAGTTGATTAGAACCAAGACCAACGATGGTTAGATTTTTCATTGCAGAACAATTCAAATTAATTGAACCACCCAAAGAGTTGTTGATCATATTAAGCAATTGAAGAGATGGGGAATTCACAAGTGATGCAGGCAATTGACCAGTGAATTTATTTGACTCAGCAGAGAAAAACTTAAGCCTTGTTAGGCTCCCAAAGATGTTAGGAAGAATTCCAGAAAATTCATTACTGGAGATGTCAAATTCCACTAGGTTTGAAAGCTTACCAAGTCCCTCACTCAGTGGCCCTGATAGCTTATTACCCTGCAGGTATAGTTCATTCAAATTTTGTAGCAAAAATATGTTTTCTGGAAGGCTTCCTGACAAATCATTTCCATTAATGGACAGATGCTTCAGAGAGGAACAATTACCCAAATTTCCTGGAATCTCACCAGAAAAGAAGTTATTAGATAGTTTAAATACCTGGAGCCGAGGTAAAGAGGAACAGATAAATGTATTTATAGGACCTTCAAAATGATTATTGCTGAAGTCTATGACCTCCAAGTTTTGAAGATGAAACAAGTTGTCTGGAAGAGAGCCAGTGAAGAAATTATGAGAAAGGTTCAAGACTCTTAGTTGATCCAAACCGGCTAAGGATTCACAGATTTTGCTATTAAGTCTTTTGCTTCCTAGTTCCAAGCGAATCACCCTTGTGCCTACACATGTGACACCAGACCAAGTGCAGTAATCAGGGGATGTGGAGCTGTTCCAGTCTGGAATAGCTGATTCTAAGCAGCTAGAGAATCCAGTCAAGGCTTTCAAATCATTAGGACTACTTATAAAGTTCTGCAATTCAAGAGTACTAGTCCCAAAACTGATATATGGTATCAAAATGGCAGACAAGAAGAAACTATGAAATCCCATTTGGTACCCAACTGGAAAAAAAAAATGAAAATAGAGGATCAGCAAGATAGGGTTGAGGAGATGTCAGTGGCTTATCTTAAGAACAAATGATCTGGTATTTCAGTCTAAGAGAAAGAGCAAACACAGATAGAAAAACACAACAATTAATTGAACATCGCGTGATTTGAACTATACTCCCAAGTTGCAAGACTTTGAGTGTTCAGTTGACCTCGTTAGTGAAAAAAATCAAACCTGATCTCTCTCTAGTTTTACAAAACATGAAAGGTAATTGAGGACAAAGGTACCCCACACTGAAGTTAAAAACATTTTGTGTAACCTTTTCATCAACATACGTGTCTAGCTTCCAAGTGTATGCACCTAGTTGTTTTCTTGTTAGATTAGTACAAAGGAAATAGGATTTAAAAATAAATAGTTGCATTTTTCATTCTCATATTTTAATCTGTATAATTTTAGTCTCTTAGTTATAATTGCTTTACTTAATCTTCATTGTTAAAGTCCACCTCAAATTCTAGATATTTTTTCATAACTTCTTCATTTTTAAAATTAGGTCTACCTCAAATGTAACAGATTTGTGAGATGACATTATTTGCATAGATTAACAAAGAAAAAAAATGTATAAAATATGTGTAAGGATATGATCAGTGGAATCGCAGTGTACTTGCTTCAACTTCAAGAGTTTATTGCGACATTAAGTGATTGTGATTTGGGTTCTATGTATACAGGTAAGCTTAGTCTAATGAAATGTGATTTTCAAATTCAGTAGGGAAGACTTGATCATACACTATCTAATGAGGGTTGGAGGAGCAGATGGCAGTGGGTCTTAATGACAAACCTTACACACTACACTTTGAATCATAGCTGATAGTTCTATTCTTACAGAAGCTTCAAAGACTAGAAGAAAGAAAGGAAAGCTTTGAAAGTTCAAAAAAATGTGGCTCCAGGTAGAGGAGGCTAGTGAAGAGATTGAAGGAAATATAGTGATGTCATGGCAAGCATCCAAGCAAAACTTGCTATAATTGACCAGAATTAGGAAGTCTAGGGGAAAAAACATTTTCGGTGATTTATCTAAAAGAATGAAATAGATTAATAAGAAGTTGGATTGGATGGTTTCCACAAGCTACCAAAAACCATGAAGTGATTTCAAAATCGAAGAAGACCAGAATGGAGCTGAACAAGCTTCTCTTTAGAAAAGAGATCAGTGGAGTCAGAGGTCTAGAGTTAATTGGCTCTCTCAAAGAAAACTTGTTAATGTCATTGAAAGAATCCAAGATGATGATGGCAACACCTAACATGACCTATTTACTTCCTCTCTGACTCCAACTAATATAGAAGAAGTTATGGCTTGTGTGGGGAAGAGAATTAATCAAGATCACTTGAATTGGCTACCCCATCATTTCACTGAAGGAGACTCCTAACCAGTTGCACCCTACCAATGCTCCAGGTATTGATGATGCTACGCTTGCTCTCTCTTCTTAAAAAAAATTGGCATCTAGTAGGTAAATGTGCTTAATCTGGTGCTAGATGTTTTGAACAATGGTGGTGATCTGAGACAAATTAATTATACTCCAATAGTTCTGATACTAAAAATTAAAGTCCCTAACATGCTAGTGAAACGACTTATGACCAATAAACTTGTGCAATCTGTTAGAGAAAATTGCTAAATTCGATTGCAAATAGGCAAAAAAAAGGGTGTTGCCAGATATTGTTCTTATATTTTGATACAAAGCAATACATATTTTTCCAATGGACTAGTATAATTTTAAAGCAACTAAGTTATGAGATTGTAAATGGTTAAGTTAGTTATCTGTTAGGACTACAAAGTCTGTTCGTTAGATATAAATCTTGTTGTATATAAATAACTCTCCATGTGTATTTCTAGTAAGCATCCATAAAATGAATTTAACATTTAATACCGTTAGAAGATGGAATACGTGAAGTATACGTGGTTACAGAAGGAGAGAAAGGTAGTTTGAGATATTGCTTTACAATTGAACTTTTAACCACATGCTATTAATGAAAATTTTTACTGATCTAAATAAACTCAGTAATACATCGCTTTATTACATGTCTTTCTAATGTTGAACTCCTTCACTCTTAGCGCCACTAAATTGATACTTGGCAGGGTCATGCATTGTGAGACTATGAAAACAGCCATCCAGAAGTGAAGCACATGGCAATGGTTATAAGAAAACCAGCAACACCACCAAACCAAAATGGAAAACCAATGATCTCCAGCTTCTGGTAATGAGGCTGAGCACACGTCTCATCTGGTGGAGAAAGAATAAAGCCTGAAGTGTCGTGACTGTAGTAGAGATCCATGTTTCCTTGAAAGCTTGTAGGTGGAAAGGTATCAAACTGTCCCTTTTCTGGGATTTCCCCATGCAACTGATTATAAGACACATCAAATGAGGATAAGAAACTCAATTCAATTAATGATTGTGGTATTTCTCCCGTTAGTTTGTTGTGAGACAAATCTAAAATCTCCATCATTACCATGCCTGATAGCTGCCAAGGAATTGGTCCTGAGAGGCTATTGTGTTTTAGGTCCATAACATGTAGGCTTTTCAGGTTACCAAAACCCGGCCACATTGGTCCTTCAAGTTTGTTGTAACTGAGCACTAAAGATGGTCGGTAACTTGAAACTCTTTTGTAGATATTTACATTCCCAACCATTTTAAAGGGAAAGGCAAAAGTAGTTTGTTCTAGTGATAAATTCCTGAGCTGGAGGCTCAACACCACGGTCAGGCTCTGTGGTATTTTGCCAGTGAAAGAGTTATTTGACAAGTTCAAGTAATAGAGATTGTTCAAGTTGCCAATCCATGAAGGAATGCTTCCAGTGAGATGATTCCACGACAGATCCAGCATCTGCAGCATCTTGCATCCACTTAACCATTTTGGAAATGAACCTTTTATCTGACTGTTGGATAAGACAAGAACCTTGAGATTACTGAAAACTATATTTTGACCCTGTGGTTGTGGCATTTGTTCATTATGGAAGTTCCATGGAAGGAGTAGCGTACTTAAGTTCCTGCAGTGACTTAAAACCTCAAGTGCCGATGACAAATTATGTAGTCCGGTGTATGAAAGTGAGAGTTGGGTTAGGGACTGAAGTTTCTTGAAATTAACAGGAATCTCCCCACAATGTAAATGGTCAGAGCCATGACCAATTCCTTCCAATCTCAAGCAATTTGATAGACTAACGAGGACTGGACAATGGAATTGATTATAACCAAGAACAATGGTGGTTAGATTTTTCATTGCAGAACAATTCAAATTAACTGAGCCACCCAAAGAATTGCCTCTCAGATTAAGAATTTGAAGAGAAGGAGAATTCAACAGAGATGCAGGCAACTGACCAGTGAATCTATTAGCCTCAGCACAGAAAAACTTAAGCCTTGTGAGGCTCCCAAAGATATTAGGAAGAATTCCAGAAAATTCATTGTTGGAGATATCAAATTCCACTAGATTTGAAAGCTTACCAAGTCCCTTACTCAGCTGCCCAGATAGCTTATTTTCTTGTAGGAGTAGTACCCTCAAATATTGCAGTTGAAAGATACTCCCTGGAAGGCTTCCTGACAAATTATTTTCATTAATGGATAGATGCTGCAGAGAGGAACAATTACCCAAATTTCCTGGAATCTTACCAGAAAACAAGTTACCAGATAGTTTAATAACTCGGAGCTGAGGTAAAGAGGAGCAGATAGCTGTATTTATAGGACCTTCAAAATGATTATTGCTAAGATCCATCACCTCCAAGTTTTGAAGATGAAACAAAGTGTTAGGAAGAGAGCCAGTGAATAAATTATCTGAAAGGTTCAGGACTCTAAGTTGATCCAAACCTACTAAGGATTCACAGATTTTTCCCATAAGTCTTGTGCTTCCAAGTTCCAAGCGAACCACGCTTGTGCCGACACATGTGACACCAGACCAAGTGCAGTAATCAGGGGAGGCATAGCTATTCCAATCCGGGATAGCTGATTCTAAGCAGCTAGAAAATCCAATCAAGCCTTCCAAATCATTGAGACTACTACTTGTAAGGTTTTGAGATTCATGACTACTTGTCCCAAAACTAATGTATGGTATCAAAATTGCAAACAAGAAGAAACCATGAAATCCCATTTTGCTATCTCACTAGGGAAAAATTGAACTTTAAGCAAATGAATTGGTTTTTCAGTGTTTGAGGAAGCTTGCACATATATAATAAGACATCACAAAAGGCCTATACAATTTGACGTACGTGGGGAGCGTCATGACTTGAACTTTAACATGTAAAGTTACAAAGATTTCACGCATATTAGGATGCGCATCTAGATTTCTGCATCTTTTTCTTTCGTTGACTTAGGTTTAAGGCACAACTCACGTATTTGAATCAAATCAGATATTCAAGACTGGCCTAACCAAACTTTTTTTCCTTCGTGTAAACCATAAGTGATGGAATAATAGATATAAGTTTTGTTGGGTGGTTAAAAAGAAAAGATTATAAATTTGATTTTTCTTGTTGACAAAAAAAACTAACAATTAATATTTGTTAATAAAAAATTACATCAAGAAACCTTGTCATCATCTTACCAATCTACTTCCCAAGTATAGTCGCCACTCAGCCGTTTTCTTGTTAAATTGGTAAAGAAAGTAAGATTGAGAAACTTTCCAAAAAAAAAAGATTGAGAAAAAAAAACTATCATATATGAATAAAGATAAAATAGTCAAGTCACTGATGTATTAATTTTTTTATTTTGTTTTTACTTTAAATAAATATCATAGCGTTGTTCAAAAATAAATAAATATTATGATAAAATTATGAGTTTAATGATTATACATTAATAATATAAAACTTTTAATATTGTCATTACATAACCATTTTTTTCCAAAATAATTTGATATTGGGTTCAACTTTTACATAATTCAATAATTTAAATCAATTCCATTGTTTGAATATAAAAAAATAAATAAATACATGTGTCATATCATGTATAATTATCTTCATCTTTAAATAAAAAATCATTTTCTAAAACATTGTCACATTAGTTTCTATAAATAAGAAGATTCAAAAGAATCTCAATGTAAGTTTCAAAATTTAACTACTTATTTAATTTTAGTCTTTAAACATATGTGAAAACAAACAACTTTTAAAATTTTGTATCGGAGTGATTGACCGATTCTCATTAAGAGACTTTTTTTAAATTCTTCTCTACTTTCAAGGACAAATGTAATAATGTTATACACTTTCAGGTACTCAAATCATATTTTACTCAGCTTTTTTTTTTACCAATATATAATTTAAAAAAAATATACCCTAAAATTAAAAGAAATAACTTTTTATATCTTAATGGTCATACAATATTCTTCTCAATAAATAATATTGTTAAGAAGTCCAGGTGTATGTAATCTAGAGGAAGGGGGTTAAACTTTTATAAAGTGATATCAATTTATACATAATATAATTGGAAAGCGATCACAAGAGTAGGTTTCAATGTGTAATTTGACCCTTTCTCCCAACGTATTCATCGGTTAGTAATTGGATTTAGATAAACTTCTTTGTCGCAAGTTGCAAGACTTTGACTATTCAGTTGACCACATGAGTGATAAAAATCAAATCTTTTTATTTAACAAAACATGAAACGTATATAGTAGGGACCTTGTGGCACACCATCCTGAAGATAAAAAGAAAATACAAGAACTTCAAACCGATGTTTAAGGTATTTAACGTGATTTTTGTTATTTGTGTAGTTACCTTAAATCGAAATTGTTGTTACTTTCAAACTAAGTTAAATTAAAAGTTAAGAAGATATGTAACTTTTATATATGTTGAGTTGATAAATGATCTATGTACAATGGACCAAGCTGATGGATTTGAAGTAGTCAAAGATGAATCAAGTTGGTTTGTTAGAGGGAGCAAGCATAATTTATCCAAAATATTGGGCCAAGTTGTTTTGTTTGAGGTATAGATCAAACTGATGTGTTCACGGTGGAGTACTGTTCGTTTAGATTGAAATTTGGATAATGTTAACCAAAATCCACTCCCCGTAGCCTGAGGTCTATGTTAAGAGTCTCATCGGATTATTCATAGGAATGATAAGTGCTTATATAGCTGGATAGGTCACCCCCTTATAAACCGATTTTTAAGGAAACCTTTCGGATATTGCTGCACTATAAATTTAATATGGTATCAGAGTCATATTAACTAAAATTCCTAGCATAGGATCCAAAACCTTTTAGGGGCAATATTTATTATCCTAGTGTAGCAAAAGAGTGGCTTTACTCTAGGTTAAGGTGTGATTCCTATTCATGATTCCATCTTAAAAGTCTTATTCTTGAGTGCTGATCTAGGTTGATCAGTGTTTAAGCTGAAGTAGCCTACTACACAAATTGGACGTTCAAAACAATTGTTCCTAAGTTATTAGCTCATGTTGACTTCAAGTGCGGTCTTTTTTATTTTCCTATATGCTTTGGATTGCTAGTATGCTGACGTGTTTCACACGTACATGTCGAATCCAAAATAGGTGGCCAGTTCTTTTCTCAAATATTCGGAAAATCAAGTATCCTTGTAAGATTTCAGGTAACTCAAGAAGGTGGTGTTTATTTAATCTTTAGATCTTGGCATCAAGTGCCAATTAATGTTGTTCTATTAGTGTGTATTGCTTCCTACAATTTCTTCTTTGTTGTTTCAAACTCATGCAAACCGTAAAGTGTATCATTGTTGTTATTAATTTTCTTACAACTTAATTAATGCAAATTAAGAAAATTCAAAGACGCGTGGTAAAGGAAGAAGGGAAGTGGGAAGAGGTTACATGTTTGAATCCTCGTTAACAACTAACTTTTGTCGATAAAAAAAAACTTCAAAGACTAACAGAAAGTAGAAGAAAAAACAAAAGTTAATTTTCCAGGTTAAGAAAAAGTGTAGCTACAGGTAGAGGAGGCTTGTGAAGAAACAGCTACAATAAAGTTCATTCCAGGTGAAACAAGGGCAAAGAAAGAATGACAGAGGCAAAATGTTTTTTTAGTTGGACAGTATTTCAGAGTTGGAGTTCATCACAGTCTAGCTATCTCCAACTGATATATGTAGGAATAACAAATAGCCCAACTTTTCATACTTTGCAGATGTAGTCAAGGATTGCTTTCTGAAAGCTTCTTTTATCACTGCATTTTCACTCATGTTAAAAGAGATTGTAATATTTTTATGGTGAAATTAAAAGATATTGTAATAAAGCTGTGGATTGTGCACCAAAATTGGTTTTGCAGTCAATACTTCTGGACTGAGGATATGCCTCCAAGTCCAAACATACTCTATTTCACATGTGTTGGCTTGCCATCATTTATTTAATATCTAGCATAGTATTATTTTTATGAAATATAAGGTATGTTAAACTGTATGTTTTAATTTAATAGTAAAGATAGTTATAAAAAATTTAAGGAAAATTAAGATAAAAGCATACTTGTAGTGAAAACATAATCTATTTATAATAATGGAATGAAGTTGTTTTGTATTGTTTCTGTATATGTTGTTAGTTCTTTTCTTATCCATAGTTTTTGTTTGAAATATTATATCTAGGAGATAGTATAGTTGCAGTGTTACTTAAAAAAAAAAAAAAACCTCTACTAGTAAAATACGTTTCCGAGAGAGTTAGATGCGGTGCGGTGACGAAAAAATATCCATGAAATAAGTATAAAAAAATACAATAAATTAATCTTATTATTAAATTTATGAGATTATTTTATTATTAAATTATAATTTTTAATGATTAATTTAAGAATAAATTCTATTTTTTTAGAACTAATTTAACTATTAAGCTATCAAATTTAGAGATTAATTTATTATTAAATTATTTATTGAACTAATTTATAATTTTTTTTCAAATTCAAAAAGATTAAATTTAAATTTTTATCAGCTGAAAAAAAGTTTTATCTGCGCTCCGTACTTTCCACAATGAATTTCAGTATTTACCCTGAATTAAACAAGCACGTTATCTAAAACCTATTTAGTGTAAGAAATAGCTAGGTTCCACACAGCTGGGTTTTGTACTAAGGCAAGCCATTCATTCGGTGTGACAGTCCCTGAGACTCGAGAGACTGTTGCCGCCGGTATTAATTCTCCTCCTCCTCCTCCTTCTTCTTCTTCTCCCCAAAACCCTAATTTCTTCTATTCACCAAATCATATTCATGGCTGAACACAACGACCCACCCCAAGAACCCACATTGCCCTCCAAGCGCATGTCCGATCCCGACCTCCAAGACCTCCCTTCCAAAATCCCCAAGCTCGACCTCAAAGAAACACTACCCACTGCAAACGACAACTTCCTCCAAAACGACGATGAAGATGACGACGACAACGACGACGACGAGGAGGAGCAGGAGGATAACCGAAAGGGAAAGGGGATTATGCGTGACGACAAGGGCAAAGGAAAAATGATTGTAGAAGAAGAAGACGACGACGACGATGATTCCGACGAGGATAGTGCTAGCGACGACGACGGAAGCGATTTCTCTAACGACTCGCTCACGGAGGTCGATTTGAATAACATTCTGCCGTCCAGGACTCGGGGGCGGACGGTAAGTTCCGGAGTGCACATTGCCGGTGACTCAGGGAATGCTGCTGCTGCCGTGGTCGCGGGCATTGACGACGAAGATAGCGACAGCGACGATAGCGATGCTTGAATTCCTGCCGAGGTTAGTGAGGGTTTGGGAGGAAAAGGAAATGGATTAGTTCTGTTGTTGACTATGAGAAAGAAGTGTTTCTTTAGATTTTTCTTTGAGCTCAATGCGGTTTGAAAGATATAGTCTTTTCTGTTTTTTTTTTTTTCAATTTATCTTGTGCTTGCTTGTTAGGTAGTATATTATGGCTAGTGATGTTCAGATTTGAGGTAATTGACATGAAAACTAAACTGAAAGAAAATGTTATTGGAAATTATGGCCATTCAGTATTCTGTCCAAGTCTGAGATTTTGCTGAGTGATGTGTATTTGACTATGTACCTGAACATGGCGCAGCATATGTACTAGAAATTGAACAACTGATTTCTCCTGATTCTGTGAATGGCGAAAGTGCAAAACAATCGAGATTAAGATGGCTTGCCCCATCTTTAATGTTGACTTTAATAGGACAAGGAGTCTACTTCTTATGGGGTGGTGAAGTCTGTAATTCTCAAAGTTTTATAAGTTGTTGTAGACCCCAACATTGTGTTAGAAATATGTAGATCTTAGTTAATTCATACTTGGTTATATCTTTTTGTAAATTTGTAGCTGCTCTTTACCAGTTTTTAATACTGATAATTTGTTAATATGTCTTTTGAGTTGTATGAGATGATGGATTAATTTTAACATTGTGATTTGCTACTGTAAAAATTAATTTAAATATTTGAGGAGTATGGCAGGTAGTGCGTGGATTCTAGTAGATTTGTTATCACTCATCAACTAGGTTTTAGATGTTTGGGTCTTGAACACCAAAGATGTGGGGCAAGGTCAGGTTGAGTGAAATCCGAAATCCTCCCATTCCAACCCCATTGTCAAGCCTAACCTAGAGGCCTTCTAATTGTGCTGAGTTTAGGTCATATGTTTCTAAAAACTAAAATCCTAGAAGAAAGTTCTGCCTTGGTTTCTTCTCTGAAGCTCTATTATTTTTATATTCATCATTTCTCTTCCTTTTTCTGTGACACTTCAATCAATTGTATGATCTATTGTTAGCAAGGAGAATTTATCATTTGACTTTCACATATATTTCTTTCTCTTCCCTTTTTCTGTGGCACTTCAATCAATTGTATGATCTATTGTTTGCAAGGAGAATTTATCATTTGACTTTCACATATATTTCTTTCTCTTCCCTTTTTCTGTGGCACTTCAATCAATTGTATGATCTATTGTTTGCAAGGAGAATTTATCATTTGACTTTCAGATATATTTCTAAAATTGAGTGTAAGAGAACTTCAACAACACCTTTTGATGGTTTATTCACTTTATTGTTATTGTATGATTTACACGATTTATTTTGATGATGCTGTCTGATTGTAGAAAATACTATACCCTAGTGCATTGCTAGGTCTCTATTAGTGTATGCAAATGTATAACTGTGAAAACAGTTTTGTATATTGATTGTAAGAACTGTTTAGCTTTTGCTAACAGCACCCATCCAGTAATAAATAGCTACTGTAAGGGCTGTTAGCTATTGCTAACAACACCCATCTAGTGTTAGTCAGTAATTCAGGGTGTGTAAGGGCTTTTCTAACTGCACCTCAATAGGGTTAGGCAGTTAGAATTCTGTTAGGATTAGTTAGAATCAGTTATGATTAGTTCAATTGTGTAGAGGTCTATAAATACCACAATTGTAACTAACTCTAACTAACTTTTCAGATCAATAATATAAGCTTTTCTTCTTTTTCTCCTCTGTTCTCTCTCAGTTTATCGAAAATGGTATCTAGAGCCATTTTTTCGTAATCTCTGTGGTTTTGCAAGGTCCTGTTCAGTGCTTTCATGGCTTTCGCTCCTTCAAACCTCATTTCTCAGTCGTTTCCCAACTCTATTGCAGAGAAGCTTGATGATTCGAATTATCTTCACTAGCGACAACACGACGAACTAGTGATCAAATCGCACAAGTTTTTTTTTTTTTTTGCTCAGCAAAAATAATATATTATATTATAGATGAGTACCAGAGGTACTAGATAATACAAATTTAGAGCCAATTTACAGGTAGTTCAGGACAAAACAAGAAACAGTAGCTAAAATAGCCCAAACTACTCAAAAAAGACCTGGAGCAGATTCTATTCCTAAGTTGCTGTCCTAAGAAAGACATCTTTGAGATTTGAGGACCATTGATTGAAATGTAAAGAGAAATTTTTTTCCAAACATCTGAGCCATGACCATAACATGAACACTGCATCTTCCATTAATTTCTGGTCATCAAAAGCAGCATTGGAGAAAATAATGTTGTTCCTATGCTTCCAAATCGAGTAAGTGAGAGCAAACCACCACCACTGCCATCTTTTTCCCTGCAACCCTGCAGAAGCTCCACAAATATGCTGAATAAAATGCTGATCCGGATTATAAGGGAAAACGCCCATCATATTTACCCATGACTGTGACTCCCACCATAGGGGACTAATTTTACTGCAGTGGAAGAATAAGTGGCCTGTCTCTTCCACTAATCTGCAGAAAGGACACAAGTACTCTTGTAACTCAACCCGCTTCTTTTTCAGATTAACTTTAGTTGGCAATTTGTCTTGAATCAGCCTCCACATGAAGATAGCCACTTTCAATGGGACCCTAAGCTTCCATAGCTCCTTGAACTTTCCATCCTGTCCATCTTCCACTGTGACATGATGAATTGCCTTGTATGCACTCTTAGTCGAATAACAGCCACTAGGCTCTGCCGCCCACTTCCAATGATCATTTACTTCCGGCCTGATTGTGAACCCTTCCAGCTGTTGGAGGAAAGCTACCGCCATACCTATCTCGCTATCAAACAAAAGTCTCCTCCACTTAAAATGCCACTCCCACCCACCTTCTTTCACAGCACCTATTTGATGATGAAATGATGTTGTTGAGCTGATATGGTGTACAATCTAGGATATTTCTCAGCCAAGCTTTTATCTCCTCCTATCCACCTATCCTCCCAAAACTTAAACTTGTCCCCACATCCGACCCTCCACAATATCAACCTGTTCAGCTGGTGACCTTGATTCAGACTTTGATTGACTATCTTTAGATCCCTCCATCTAGGATATCAAATCGCACAAGTTGCAGCGATTTGTTGTTAATCCGGTTGTTCCACCTCATTATCTCACCAAGGACAATCACATTGCTGATCACATCAACCCAGAGTATGAAACCTGGGAAGTTCAAGACCAAACGCTTCTTGTTTGACTGCAATCTACGCTTTCGAAGTCCATGTTATCAAAAGTTCTAGGTTCCAATCACTCGTATCAGGTTTGGGACAAAATCCATGAATAGTTCAGTCCTCATACTAAACCCCGTGCACGACAACTTCGCACTACGATGCGCGCGGTCACTCTTGATGGAAAGACAATTGATAAATACTTGTGCAAGATCAAAGGATACGTTGATGAACTGACTGGCGTGGGTGTTCCTGTTCGTCACGAGGAGTATGTTGATGCGCTTCTCGAAGGATTACTGTCTGATTATGCGTCGGTGATCTTTGTCATCGAGAGTAAGAAGCGCACTCCATCAATTGCAGAAATCGAAGCTCTACTCTATGGTCATGAGACTAGGTTCACATGATACAATCGAGATGCTCAAGTGATCAATTCTGTGTCATTAAACTACACTTAGGGTTATGCCCAGCCATACACTTAAAAAAACAGTGATTCTGGTGGTTCTCAAGGCTCGTATGGTCGTGGCAGTGGTCGCGGTGGCTTTTCTGATCGAAATCTAGGACTTGGCGGCGGTGGTTCCGGCAAAGGTCGCAGAGGTGGCCGGTTTGCTAATTCTCAGTGCTAAATTTGTCTTAAGTATGGGCACATTGCTAATGTTTGCCATTTCAAGACCGATATCGGTTTTCAACCACATGAGTCCCTAACTTTTTTTTATCCTACCACATTGCAACCTATCCCCTATTCTACTGATTCAACCAGAATCTCCAACACCTGGGTTAATCCCAATGGTAGTCCATTGTTCCTGGTCCTAGTCAACCCAGTGTCATGCTCACAAATTCATCCTCTCATGGCAATGGTGCACCTGGCTCCACTTGGATACTAGATTCTGGAGCCAGTTTTCATGTTATTGGTGATTCTCGAAACATTAAACAATTTACTCATTTTGATGGAACCGAGCAGATTTTCATAGGCAATGGTGAAGGTTTAAGTATCTCCAACACTGGTTCTTCAACTTTTGTTTCCCCTAATGATACTGGCACAACTTTTAAACTTCATAAATTGTTACATGTTCCTTCAATTTCAAAAAATCTGTTAAGTGTGAGTCAGTTTGCCAAAGATAACTCTGTTTATTCACCTTTAGAACTCATTTTCACTGACTTGTGCGGACCCTCCCATGTTACCTCATATGCTGGTTATACATATTATGTTTCCTTCATCGATGCTTTCTCTAGGTACACATGGATATTTCCTATAAAGTCCAAAGCTGAAACCATTTCTGTTTTTCAAAATTTCAAGTCAATGGTTGAGTTGCAGCTTAACACCAAAATAAAGAGTATTCAATCTGATTGGGGAGGTGAATACAGATCTTTCTCTAGTCTTCTAGCTTCTTTTGGTATTTCTCATAGACTAATTTGGCCCCACACTCATCACCAAAATGTTGTGGTTGAGAGAAAACATAGACACATAGTTGATTTGGGTTTAACCTTGCTGCATCATGCTTCTTTAGCCTTGCAATTTTGGGATTATGCCTTTACTACAACTGTTTATCTAATTAACAGGCTTCCCACTACTACCCTCAAATTTGTTGTTCCTTTTGTTACTTTGTTTAATAAAGAGTCTGATTATCATTTTCTTAAAACTTTTGGGTGTGCCTGTTTTCCTTTATTAAGGCCATATCATACACAAGCTCAATTTTCGATCTCAAGAGTGTTTGTTTTTGGGTTATTCCTTATCTCACAAGGGTTACAAGTGCTTGTCATCATCTGGTAGAATTTACATCTCTAAGGATGTTCTGTTTAATGAGTTGAGATTTCCTTATGCTGATCTTTTTCCTTCTTCCTCTAATTCCACAAAAAATCTTGATTCCTATTTTAGTCTAAGTCCTAACCTTTCTTCACCTTTTGTTGCCTCTATTCCTCAGACATCTCAAGCATCACCTGTTAATTCAGGCTCTGCTCCTCTTGTTCCTCCTGGTTTTTCACCATTACCTGCTCATTCTCCCATTACCACTGTTTTTGTACCTTGTCCACTACCTCTTCTGCAACCATCTTTGTTCAGCCTCAAGAGTCTACTAACCCTCCTACATCTACTTCAGAATCTGTTTCTATACCCAATTCTATCCCAGTCAACACTCACCCTATGCAAACAAGGTCTAAATCTGGTATTCACAATCCTAGACTCCACCTTTCACTTTTTCTCACTCATTCTAAACCTAAAACTGTGAAACGAGCTCTGGCAAACAAAGATTGGCTCACTGCTATGCAGCAAGAGTATGATGTCTGGCTAAAAAATCATACTTGGGACCTAGTATCGTTGCCTCCTAATAGGCAGGCCATTGGCTGTAAATGGGTTTACAGGGTAAAGGAAAATGTTGATGGGTCCATTAACAGGTTCAAAGCAAGATTGGTAGTTAAGGGGTTTCATCTAGTTCATGGTTTTGATTTTCATGAAACTTTTTCTTCTGTGATCAAGCCTGTCACTATTCGAGTTATTCTTACTCTTGCTCTGTCCTATGGATGGAAACTGTTTCAACTTGATGTGAATAATGCTTTCTTAAATGGTACTCTTGAAGAAACTGTTTTTATGATACAACCTCCTAGTTTTGAAGTTGCAGACAAGTCACTGGTCTGCAAGCTCAATAAAGCCATCTATGGGTTAAAACAGGCTCCAAGGCAATGGTTTGACAGACTTAAGTCTACTTTGTTGCAGTTTGGTTTTATTGGAAGCAAGAGTGATTCATCCTTATTTATCTATAGGCACCGATCCGTTGGTATATGTGGATGATATAATTCTCACAAGTAGCTCAACCACTCTGATACAGCAGCTCACAAGCAGACTAAATACTGCTTTTTCACTTAAACAACTGGGTCATCTGGATTATTTCTTAGGTCTGGAAATCAAATATTTGTCCGACAGTGTTATCTTAATGACCCAGAGTAAATACATTCCTGATTTGCTTCACAAAACTAACATGGCTGAAGCTCATTCAATCTCTTTTCCCATGGTTTCCAACTGCAAGCTATCTAAACATGGTGTTGATGTCTTTCATGATCCATCTCTATGCAGATCTATAGTTGGTGCATTATAGTATGTTACTCTCACTAGACCTTAAATCAGTTTTGTTGTCAATAAGGTTTGCCAATTTATGGCTGCTCCTTTGGACTCTCACTGGACAGTGGTGAAAAGGATTCTAAGATATCTTAAAGGTACTTTGTCTCATGGTCTGCTCCTGCAACCTGCTTCTGTTAAAAATCCCTCGGCTATTTAAGCATTATGTGATGCTGATTGGGCATCTGATGTGGATGACAGCGCTCTACTTTAGGAACTGCTATTTTTCTTGGCCCAAACTTAGTTTCTTGGTGGTCTCGCAAGCAAAAGGTTACTACCAGGTCTAGTACTGAAGTTGAATATCGCAGCATAGCTCAAACTTCTACTTAATTGACTTGGATTCATAATCTGCTGACAGAGTTACAAGTTTCTTTCACTACTCCTGTGATAATCACAGTGTTGT